>NW_027069972.1:420018-463242 GCF_002906115.3 Quercus suber
AAAAAAAAAAAAAAAAAAAAGGAAAAGAAAAGAAAATCGACCGGTGATAGGTTGGGCTGCCTTCGCAATTTGGCCCAAATTTTCTTATCTTAGATTAAAGGAAATGAAATTAGGATTTCCATTGGGTCGTCAATCTAGTTTACTTGGATTCCCAAAAAAAGAAGAAGGCCTACTTTATTTGTTTTGCAAGGTATATAGGTGGTTTTAAATAAAAGGAACTTTGCTCGCTGGCCAAGGGCTAATTCTAAACAAATCATGAGGAAGCAGGTGTTTTGCTTTTCTCATTGAAACAAAATTTTTTTTTTTTTCAAACTTTGTATTTAAAAATTCATTTTTCTAGTTAATAAAAAATATTGAGAATTTTATTTGTATAATTCTAAATTTTTTGATTTATAACAACGGAATAAGCTTTTTTTTTTTTTTTTAGTTTAGCCGTTTGCTTAGCTATCATGTCTGTCGAAAAACATATATGTTACTTGAATATATATATATATATATATTATTTTTGGTTTTATTTAAAGATTTGAGATTTTCAATCATTATTGAGTTTATTATAAATTTATCTAAGGATTTTCAAGATTATAGAAATCTCTTTTATTTTTGAATAGTCTTATTTATAACTTTTTTTTGGAATAAATATTTGTCAATTCGATAGCACACTAGCTTGGGATAAAATTAAAAGCTATCATATTGATTATTAATGCTACTGTTTGTGGGTCCACCAAGTAGTAGCCTTTTTTGGGCTTAAGTTAGCTTAATTGCTCAATTTGCTCGATAAGTTTTGACTTTTGGGGGTTCAGCTACAACTTCTTAGTAAAAGAAGAAAAAAAAATTAGGGGAAATAATATGTCGAGAATATTTTTATAATACTTTCATAATAAATTAGTTGTAGCAAGCTATTATAGATTGTTATTTGTAAGTAAAAAGTATTTTCAATAGTATGTGTAAATTAAAATTAATAATAACTTACTACCTATTATTTGTTGTGAAAGAATAATACTAGAGATACAAATTATTTTATAAATTTTTTTATAAAATACTAATGTGGTAAATGATTATTAGTAAATGAAAAATTGATATTAATAATTGTCCTAGATGAAAACCAATAAGAGATTGGCTATATTAACATTTTATAAAAATCGTATAAAATAGTTTGTAGTTGTGGTATTATTCGTTGTGTAAATATTGTAAAGGTAATATTTCTAAAAAAGAGTAGTATAAGATTAAATTTTGTGAGTTTTTTTGCACAAAAATATTAAGTTTTCTTTATTGTTATTATGGATCTCATTCTAATTTTTTGTTGCAGTACTTTAAGAAAAAAAAATCTACTTTCAGCGAAAATATATATATATATATATATTCCACTAACATCTCTTTATGTTTGATCTAATGCAAATCAAGTTCAAGATTTTTCAAAACTAGCTAATTTAGTCCCGAAAACCAATATAGTTCTTAAATAGATAGGAGGTGTTTGGATTTTGTGTTTTCAAGCACTTATCACTCAAAATCTATAGGTCCCACAATGCATGGCTTGTTTGGATGAGTTTTTATTTTTTGTTTCAATTGCTTATATCTCATCAAATTGAGTTATGAATTAGTCAAAATGAAAACAAAATTTTGGTTTTTTTGAATTATGAAAACAGAGTTATAATAGCATTTTTTAAATATATTCATACTGTGGGTCGATGTCTGTGTCTTGTCTTTTCCTCGCCAGACCAGCTCTTTTCTTTTCTTTCTTCTTTTTTCTTTTTTTCCTTTCCTCTTCCTCTTCCGAGTCTTTTTGCTGAATATTGCAAAAAATGAAGTTTATTTGTGATATGGGTACTATTCAAACTTATTTGGGAAAATGAGGAGAGAAGTGAATTTCGGCAACACCAATGTCGAAATTCTGAGAAAAAGTAAGAGAGGGAAGAGAGAAATGATGTGACGGATGGAGAGAGAAAAAGAAATTTCGGCAATGATATTGCCGAAATTGGAAGATTAAAAAAAAAAAACTGAATTTTGGCCTGAGTAATGTTACGGCCACACGCTATTTTACCATATTTTTTTATAAATTGTTGTTGTGGCCAATTTTTTACTGACTCTCATTAGTGCCTACCAACAACATCACTTTTTTATTAATCAATAATTACTCATTACATCAACAGTTTATGAATGTTTTTGTAAAAAAATTTGTAACTCTAGCATTTTACTAAAAGTGAATGATTTAAAAAATAAAAAAATAAAAAATAAAACCTCAATTGCGGTAATATAATTGCCGAAATTGGGATTGTTGTGAGATTAATGCAGCCACACTTTTTGGAGTAAAATGACAGAGATACACACTTTAGTCCTCCAAAAGTGTGGCTGTATCTTACCACAATCAAGGTTTTTATTTTTTATTTACTCCAATTTCGACAATTCAATTGCCGCAATTGAGTTTTTTTTTAATCATTCACTTTTGGTAAAATGCTAGAGTTACAAAATTTTTTACAAAAACATTCATAAACTGTTAATGTAATATGTAATTATTGATAAATAAAAAAGTGATGTTGTTGGTAGGCACTAATGAGAGTCAGTAAAAAATTGGCCATAACAACAATTTATAAAAAAATATGGTAAAATAGCATGTGGCCGTAGCATTACTTTGGCCAAAATTCAGTTTTTTTTTTTTTTTTTAATCTTCCAATTTCGGCAATATCATTGCCGAAATTTCATTTTCTCTCTCCATCCGTCACATCATTTCTCTCTCCTCTCTCTTACTTTTTCTCAGAATTTTGGCATTGGTGTTGCCGAAATTCACTTTTCTCCTCATTTTCCCAAATAAGTTTGAACAGTACCTATATCACAAATAAACATCATTTTTTGCAATATTCAGCCAAAAGACTCTCCTCTTCCTCTTCTCTTCCCACGCTACTCTCCTCACCACCCATCTGCCATTAACAGAACTCATTAAGTCTTCCTTCTTCTCTATTTTCGTCTCTATCTGGGTAGTAGGTCTCGTGATTCTGGGTTATGGGTCATCATCTCAACGGCACAGATGGTGGAATCTGCCAAGCTCTCTCTCCATCTCCTCGAAAAGATCAAGTTTGTTTTTTTGTTTTTGTTTTTGTTTTTTTCTATCTTGTGGGTGTGGAGTTCGGATTTGAGATGTGGGTGTGGGGTTTGGATTTTTGAGATGTGGGTATGCGTGTGAGGTTTGGATCTGTGGTGTGGTTGTGGAAAATGAAAATTTGATTTGGGTCCGGCTAGAGAGAAAGAGTCTGAGATTAGAGAGAGCAGAGAAATGAGAAGAATCAGTCCAGCTAGTGAGAGAGTCTGAAGATTAGAAAAAAAGAAGTGAAAGGAGAAGAAGATAGAACTTAGTCAGTCCGTGGGTCCCACATAAACTGAAAAAATTTGAGTTTTGGGAACGAAAACTATACCGGGTTGTGGTACCAAACATTCTAGGGATGTAACTTTGGAATTTTTAAGTGATAGGAGCATTCTCATTAAGGATGTCAAATGTCAAATATTTGGCATTTGACACCCCAAACTTTAAAAACACACCTCCATCAAAAGTTTCAAATGCCAAATATTTTGGTATTGATGAACAGTGCGGTCTCAAATTTGAGACCGAACTGTTCACCAATTGTAGAACTTTTATTGTTTTTTTAATTCAAGTGAGGGCCCACCTTTCTTTTCTTTATTATTTCTGTATTTCTCTTTCCTATCACTTCTCTCTTTCCTTTTCTCTCCTCTCTGTCCCGTGGTGGTGAGGTCTGATGGGTTTGGGTCTGATTGGATGGTTCGATAGTCGTGGGTGGTGGTGATGATGATTCTTGGTCAGCGATTGTGGTTCGATGGGCATGGGTTGTGGGTCCAACGGTCCAATGGTCATGGTGGAGGTTCGGTGTGGGCGATGGAGGTTTCTTCTTCTTCTTCTTCTTCTTCTTTTTTTTTTTTTTTTCCTTTTTGCTGTGGTTTGTGGTCGTGGTTTTGGTTCGGCGTGGGTCGTGGGTCACCGATCCTGGCTTTGTGTGTGTGTGTGTGATGAGTTTGGTTCACTGATCTAGGTTTGGTTCCTGTGGGTTTTAGTTTGGCGTGATGGGTCTACTGATGAGTTTTGTTGGTTGTTTTTGTGAAGGTTGGGTGGTGGTTGGTATTGATTTTGGTGGATAGTTGTGGTTATACTTTGGTTTTTTTTCTTTTTCTGTTCTTCCTGCAAGGGGTTGTGGTTGCCACAGTGGTGCTGTGACTTGTGGTGGTGGTGACTGTGGCGGGTTGTGGTTGCTACAATGGTGGTAGGGGTGGTGGAGGAGGTGGTGGTTGTGAAATGGGTGGGTGGATATGGTGGCCGGTGGCCCTGGGTTGTGAAAGAGAGACACAGAGGAGGGAGAGTCAGAGAAAGAGAGAGGAAAATTAAAAAAAAAAAAAAGAATAAAAAATGATAAAGAAAGAATATTTAAATGAAATGTAAAAAAAAAAATAGAAGTTTTGATGGAGGGGATGTTATAAAGTGGGATGTTATATGTTATAAAATTGGGATTTAAGAGGGTAAATGCTAAATTTTTTACAAACCTTGATAAGAATGATCTAAGAAATGAGTTATTGAGTGATAAGTGATGGTTTTTGAGTGATGAGTAATAGTATTTCCACCATTCAAATAGGGCCTTAGGTTTTTTTTTTTTAAAAAAAAAAAAAACTGTTTTAGGGACTAAATTGTCTTTAGAGACTAAATTAGTTAGTTTTGAAAAATTTTGAATCTGATTAGCATTTACCTAAACCTCATATAATAGAATTTAGCTAAAATATATATATATATATGTATATAAAATGAGTAAAAAGTTAGATAAGCTATCCCACTCTGATAGCCTGTTTTTAGGAGAAAAAAAACACACACACACTTACCATTAATTTCAAGTCCATCAAAAAGAAAAAGAAAAAGACAAAAACTAATCAAGGACAAAGCAATAAAGCAATTAAAGAAGCGCTCCTTCATATAAAAAATTGGAGAATATACGTAAGACTGACCCAGTGAGAGAGAGAGAGACAGAGAGAGACAGAGAGAGAAAAGAAGATGATGGAAAAAGAGAAAGAAGGAGAAAGGAATGGTCCTACCTCCTGCGATGCGGACATTTCAGTATTACCAGAGGAATGCATATCGAACATAGTATCATTGACGAGTCCTAAGGATGCTTGCACAGCTTGTGCGATTTCTCCTATATTCCGTGCGGCTGCCGAGTCCAACGTCGTCTGGAAAAGGTTCTTGCCGTCCGATTATCAAGCCATCGTTGCTCGATCATCAACATCATTGGATTCCTTGAACTTCTCTTCTAAGAAACAGCTCTACCTCAGCCTCTCTGATAACCCCATCTTGATCGACGACAATAAAAAGGTACTCTGTTGACAAACAATCCCATTATATTAATATTAATAACTTTTTGTGATAGTAATAGCGCACTTATTGTTACTGCTTCACTTTATTAGACTTTCAAATGAGTAAAGTTGTGTATAATGTGTCTTTTTTTGGGAGTTACTCAATTACTGTCTTACTGAACAATTAATCCAGCTGAGATGTTTTGTCTTTTTGTTTAAAATATCGAACTCTATAATAATACATTATTTGGTGTGTTTGGAAACAAGAGAAATAGAGGGGATTTCGACCAGGGGCCACAAAAAACAGTTCACCCATAATGCTTCTTGTTCTTGTTCATACTTTATAAAGTCAGATTTTCCCAAAATTTCACTCTCACAGTAAGCAACGCATGATTTTTTTTTTCTTTAACACTAGAGTACCAGATTAGTTAGCAGCTTACCATGAACTTTTCTTTTCAAAAAAAAAAAAAAAAAGCTTACCATGAATCAATGCTTTTTCCCCTCCTAAACAAGAAATTATATGCTCTTCATGATTTGGCGCGTCACCCGTTCATTGTTCTACTAAAATACTCTCACTTACTTAAAATTGCCTAGTTGAACAATTTTATTTTTTTAATTATAAGTTAACTCAACAATTTTAAACAAGTGAAAGGCTTATAATAGAATGGTAGATAAATGATATGGTTCAGTGTGAAGAGAGTATAATTTATTTTTATAAACATTTGTGTCTATTTGGAATGTGTGTTTAAACAATAGTTTTTTATTTTTTTGAAAATACGTGTGGGTGAAAAAGTGGGTGAAAAAGCGGGTGAAAATATGTATAATATTGTTTAAAAAATGGAAACATGTGTTTAAACTTGTATACCAAACCGGTCCTTAATACTGGTCCACCCAAAAATTGCCAGAACTGAGTCTCGCTACATGGGTTTTTAATAATAATTTGATTAAGTAAAAAAATTATGTTAATAAGTAATATAATAAAAAAGGATTATAATGTTTTATGTAACAGTATTACAGTAAATTTGTACTAACTATTTTTTCCATCCTTTCACCTTTCTTCTCAAATCTCAACCAAATAAAAAAGTTTTTCATCCCTTCACATTTTCACCCACAATCAAACACAAATATAGGAAACTAAAATCTCTTATATCTTTTCACTTTTTCATTATTTATTTTCTATCCTCCCATTTTTTCATCCCTCTAACAAAATGGTCCCTCAGAGTTACTTAATGGAATGGCTACTGGTATGCTTAACAAGTAGATAACTAAAAAAAATAAAAAAATAAAAAATAAAAAAAGAAAAGAAAAGATAATAAGATTAAAAATGTCACACCCACGGGAGTCATGACACACTACACATTGTTGAATGGATGATACGCATAGATACTATTTGGTTAATGTCATAGTGAGATTTTCTATTTACGAGGAAGTGGTGTCAAAACCTTTGCCCAAACTATTATAAAGTGATATTATTATTATTTTTTTAAATAGTCCATTAACAAATGTGCTTAAAGCACCATTAACGAGACCCTTTTAACTGAATAGCTTAAAGCTTTGATTCTTTTACCTATTTGTTTTATTGAGTGGCCTGATCTTACTATTTTTATTTTGCTAGTGTCTATTTGCTGCAGCTTTTAGTTACGATGATTTTCAAGATTTAGAAGAATGCTAACTTCCTTTTTGATAGATGATTGTTTCGTAGTGTATCAAAAAATAGTTATTTGTGTCTTTTCATTTGTTGACAATTTTTTATAAAATTAAAATGGCAAACCATTTGTTATTCTAAATGGATGTTAGTTTGGATTTTTAAGAATTTTTTGGTTCATATTTTGGCTCCCTCGTAGAACTTTGGCTCTATCCCTGCACACACTTAGGAAATAGTTAGCCCAAAAAAGCAATGAACACCCTCTTTAGTAATAAAAAATAAAAAATAAAAAGAAAATTCAAACATGTTGGAGGTGCTTCATTTCAATAGCTATAAAGAAGATTAACAACCAGGTCAGCTTGATCCACGTGGACGGAATGAGATTGGGTAGGTTGGTTTCACTATGGACTCTCAAAATTGTGTTTGGTTTGAATTTGTTACGTGAGCAGCTTTAATTTAGTTAAATAAGCGAACATAAGAAAGGAACCAAAAACAAAGAACAAAAGGAGCTGCCAACTCTTGAGATCAAATTTTGAAAGATTCCATTGAATGTATGCTAGTGCCAGTGAAAGCAACACCATGTTGAATAGATACAAATATATTTTTCATAAATTAACGATTGTCCCAAAAGTGTAAGTTATTAATAAATGATAAATTTAATTGTTTAGCCATAGTTGCAACACCTATCTCAGGTGTGAGCCTAGACTTCGACTTATTAAATGGAGTTTAACACGTAGGATTTTTAACATTTTAAATGGGAGATTGAGTGGGGACAGGATTCAATTGCTTGATAAATTACTCATTGTTTCAAAAGTTTGAACTCTTAAGAAATGATGAATTTAATATTAATTTCAACCTTTATTACAAAACAGAGATGAAGAAAGCCAAGGATTTGTGAATGTAAGAGAGAGTGTTTGAGAGAGAAGATTAGAAACTTTCTCTTGATCTTGTAATAATAATGAATCTATACATGAACTAGGGATATATACACCTCTGTATCTAAAACCCCAAAACAGAATGTAACAAACTAATCAGAGGATAAGGAAAGCAGTTATAACACGTGGGAAGGTTAGTTACAGCATGTGAGATACAATTTGAATAAAATTAATAGCTAAACTACATGCCGTTTATCAACTAATCTAATTTACACTTGCAGCTTGTTTGTGTCGTTTAGTTCTACTTGTTCTGTGTTGCTTAGTTCTTCTTTTCTTCCTTCTTGTTTTGTGATCCTTTCTTCTTTACTCCTTTCTGCTTCACTGCTAACTAATACTCCCCCTCACGATGAGACTCAGAACTATGTATATTCAATACACTCATCTTGGAAATTAAGAACTTCAATTGTTGGCTGCATAATGCTTTGGTGAACAAGTCTGCTACCTGTGTATGTGTAGTAGTAAAAAATAAACGAATCACCTTCTCTTGCACCTTGTCTCTAACCAAGTGACAATCTACTTCTATATGTTTTGTACACTCATGGAAGACAGGATTCTCACCAATGTGGATTGCTGCTTGATTATCACAGAAGAGCAGACCAGGTTGTGGATGATCAACTTCCAAATCTTTTAACAAAGCTAACAGCCAAGTCATTTCACAAATTGTCAAGGCCATTGCCCTATATTCAGCTTCAATTGATGATCTGGAAACTATGGATTGTTTCTTAGATATCCATGAAACTAATGAGTCTCCCAAGAACACACAAAAACCAGTAGTGGATCTTCTGGTATCCACATAGGAAGCCCAATCTGCATCCGTGTAGGCCTTCAAATGTAGATCAGACTTTGATGACAGAAGAATGCCTTGACCAGGAGATCCTTTGATGTACTGTAATATCTTGTAGGCTACATCAAGATGTGGTTTCCTAGGCTTAGCCATGAATTGGCTTAGTTTATGGACTGAATATGTGATATCTGGCCTTGTTATTGTCAGATATAGTAATCTTCCAACTAATCTTCTATAAACTCCACGATCATCCAATAAAACTCCTTGGTACTTACTTAGTTTCAAGTTTTGCTCCATTGGTACTTTGCTGGGTTTACAACCTTCCATACCAGCATCCTTAAGAACCCCTAATGCATACTTTCTTTGGCATAATGAAATTCCCTTTTCTGATCTAGTAACCTCAAGACCTAGAAAGTATTTCAAATTACCAAGGTCTTTTAACTTGAACTCAAGATTCAAAGAAGTTTTAAGGTCTTTTACTGCTTGAACATCATTGCTTGCAATGAGAATGTCATCAACATAAACAAGCAATGCTATGAAGGTCTGATTAATCTTCTTGGTGAATAAAGAATAATCAGATTTTGATTGCTTGAAACCATGTTTTAAAATGGTTGTAGAGAACTTGGAATACCACTGCCTTGATGCTTGCTTGAGACCATATAAAGACTTGTAAAGCTTGCAAACCAGGTTCTCCCCCTTGCTGTGAAAACCTTGAGGCAATTGCATATAGACCTCTTCATGGAGAGTACCATTAAGGAAAGTATTGTTCACATCAAGTTGAACCAAATGCCAGCCTCTCACAGCAGAAATAGCAAGTAAAGTCTTGACAGTGGTGAGCTTAGCAACAGGAAAAAAAGTATCAGTGAAGTCCAAACCAGCTTGCTGAGTGAAACCCTTGGTTACAAGCCTAGCTTTGTATCTGTCCAAAGAGCCATCAGCATTATACTTCACCCTATAAACCCATTTACACCCAATAGCCCTTTTGTGAGGAGGTAAAGGTGTAATTGTCCAGGTTTGATTTGCTTCCAAAGCAGCAATTTCAGATGCCATAGCATCCTGCCAGTTAGAATCCTTGACTGCCTCATGGTAATATGTAGGCTCAGGAATGGTAGAGATTAGAGAACAAAAGTGTGCATAAGTGGGGGATAGTTTGGAGGAGTTAAGATAGGTGGACAAAGGGTATTGAGTACTTGACTTGTTGGCAGGAGAAGAAGGAGCAGATTCATTACTGACAACTGTGCTGCACTTAAAATCAGTCAGGTATGCAAGTGGTTTAGACACTCTGGAAGACTTCCTCAAAGGAACAGATGGTGTAGTGATGGGAGGAATAATGGGTGGAACATTGGAAGAAGAAAGGATAGGTAATTCTACAGAAATGGTATCTGCAGAAGTAGCAAGAGGTAAATCTGCAGAATTAGGGAATAGATGAAGCTGCAGGAGATGGGATAGAAGTATTGGAATCACAAGGAATAACATTGTGGCTAGGAAAATCAAACAAAGAAGTAGTAGGATGAGACACTGAAGGGAAGAGATGAGGTAAAGGAATGCTAGTGTGAGGAGATGAGGAAGGAGATGAGGAAATAAAAGGAAAAACTGTTTCAAGAAAATGAACGTCTCTGGAAACAAAAATCCTTTTGGTAGTTAAGTCAAGCAACTTATAACCCTTAACACCAAACGGGTAACCAAGAAAAACACAAGAGGAAGATCTAGGATCAAATTTTGATCTGTGATGAGTAAGAGTTGAGGCAAAACAAAGGCAGCCAAAAACCTTTAAATGAGCAAAGGAAGGAGGTTTGCCATAGAGTTTTTCAAAAGGAGTTTTCTGGTTCAGTATTTTGGAAGGTAACCTATTGATGATATGAACAGCAGTCAACACACATTCACCCCAATAGGATATAGGAACATTAGATTGAAACTTCAATGCCCTTGCAATGCTCAAAATGTGTTGGTGCTTCCTCTCCACAACTGAGTTTTGTTGTGGAGTGGCAACACATGTATGTTGATGAATGATGCCCTTGTTGGCATAAAATTCTTTTAAGAAAAATTCAGGGCCATTGTCAGTTCTAATGATCTTAATATTGGCATGAAATTGTGTATGTATCATGTTATAAAATGAGATCAATAAAGGTCTAGTTTCAGCCTTGGATTTCATAAGGTAAACCCAAGTGGATCTTGTGGCATCATCCACAATGGTAAGGAAGTACTTGAAGCCATCAAATGTATGTTGATGAATGATGCCCTTGTTGGCATAAAATTCTTTTAAGAAAAATTCAGGGCCATTGTCAGTTCTAATGATCTTAATATTGGCATGAAATTGTGTATGTATCATGTTATAAAATGAGATCAATAAAGGTCTAGTTTCAGCCTTGGATTTCATAAGGTAAACCCAAGTGGATCTTGTGGCATCATCCACAATGGTAAGGAAGTACTTGAAGCCATCATGAGTGAATTTAGCAAATGGTCCCCAAATATCACAGTGAATCAAATCAAAAGCATTATTTGAAATGTGATTAGAAGATGGGAAAGGAAGTCTTTTCTGTTTGGCAATTGGACAAAGAATACAACTCTTATTGCTGTGAAAGTTTTGTACATCAGAAATGAGATTATGTAAGGCATGAAATTTATTATCCAAGGCATGTCCTAACCTCATATGCCAAAGATAAGACTTGGTAACAGTAGGAATGAACATAGACTCAGAAACAGAATTGACAAAAGATTTAAAGACAGACTCAAGAGTTGAAGAAGCTGTTGAAACAGATTTGCTAGTTGGGGCAATATGCAGCAGATACAAATTGTCATGTAATTCACCCATTCCAATCTTCTTCCAACAAGTAAGGTCCTGGATAAAGCATAAATTTGATAGAAAAACCACACAACATGGAAGAGTTTTGGTTAATTTGCTGACAGAGATTAGATTGAAATTGAAAGAAGGAACACACAGCACATTTTCAAGTTTCAAAGTTGCAGTGACTTGAATTGTACCAATGTGTGTGACAGTGACTCTTTCACCATTTGGCAATTGAACAAAAGTGGATATAGAACTAGTGACATGTGTAAACAAAGATAAGGAATGAACTATGTGATCTGTGGCTCCAGTGTCAATGATCCAGACATCATTACCATAGGCAGCCTTATTGACAGGATTAATAGCAAAAACTGAATGATGCAAATCTGAGGAAACAAAATCAGACCAAGCATTACACACATTACTTGAAAGAGCAGAATTAGCTGAGTGTAAGGCATCATTGGTACTAGCAGATGAGGATGCATGAGAACTGAGCATTGAAATCAATTGTTGATACTGCTCTGAAGTGAAAGGGAATGAATTGACCTGTGGAATATCAGCACTGCCTTGATTACCTTCAACCAAGACTTGATTTGCCATAGCCACTTTGCCTCTCTGCTTGTAACCAGGAGGGAATCCCACTAACTTGTAGCATTTCTCCATAACATGGCCAAGCTTCCCACAGTGACTACACACAGGCCTCCCTTTTGTGTTATTTCCTCTGATGTACCTGTTGTTCCCTGGAAATGAATTTCCCTGATTGAATCCTTGATTCTTGACTGCAAGAGCAGTTGATTCAACTGAGGGAGCAACATTGAAATCCAAACATCTTTGCCTTTCCTCTTGAATTACTAAAGAAAATGCCTTATCAATGGAAGGACTAGGCTCCATCATGAGAATCTATGTTCGAACTTGAGAATAAGAATCATTCAAGCCATTTAAGAATTGCATAAGTGAATCTTGATGCTGAAGTGCTGTGATTTTGTCATTTACACCACAAGTGCATTTACCACATAAGTAACACGGTAAAGGCCTGAAATTCAATAGTTGATCCCAAGCAGCTTGAAGATCAGTGAAGAATCCTGTAATCGTGGCTGTACCTTGCATCATAGTTGAAATTTGCTTTTGAAGTTGAGAGATTCTTGGTCCATTGGCTTGAGAGAAACGTTTCTTGAGAGTGTTCCATACTTCAAATGCAGTGTCTCTGTAAATTACACTAGCAGTGAGGTGAGGAGAAACTGAATTCAAGATCCATGAAGAGATCATTGAATTGCATTTGGACCAAGCTTTCTTCTCTAATGGTGTGACTGCCATCGAAGCATTGATGGAACCATCAACAAATCCGAGTTTGCTTTTGGCATCCAAAGCCATTATCATGCTCTGGACCACATAGGATAATTGTCCTCAGTCAATGATTGAGTAACCAAAATCGCACCTGGTGTTTCACCATGGTGCAAGAAAAATGGACTTCTTGGATCTTCCATTGGAGTCAGTTCTCGCTGAGAAGAGGAAGGTGGAGCATTTTGAGTATTCGATGCCATTGAAATAGGCTCGTGCTCTGATACCATATTACAAAATAGAGATGAAGAAAGCCAAGGATTTGTGAATGTAAGAGAGAGTGTTTGAGAGAGAAGATTAGAAACTTTCTCTTGATCTTGTAATAATAATGAATCTATACATGAACTAGGGATATATACACCTCTGTATCTAAAACCCTAAAACAGAATGTAACAAACTAATCAGAGGATAAGGAAAGCAGTTATAACACGTGGGAAGGTTAGTTACAGCACGTGAGATACAATTTGAATAAAATTAATAGCTAAACTACATGCCGTTTATCAACTAATCTAATTTACACTTGCAGCTTGTTTGTGTCGTTTAGTTCTACTTGTTCTGTGTTGCTTAGTTCTTCTTTTCTTCCTTCTTGTTCTGTGATCCTTTCTTCTTTACTCCTTTCTGCTTCACTGCTAACTGATAACCTTCTGTGCTTGTCTTCTTTCTTTCTAGCAGAGCTTTTTCTTGGACAAATTGAGTGGAAAGAAATGTTACCTTCTCTCTGCAAGGGACCTGTCCATTGAATCGGGCAACAATAATATGCATTGGCTATGGTTTCCTCTAGCTGAATCCAGGTCTCTATCTAAACCCTAGCCTGTCCCCTATGTATGTTATACTTTTTTTTAATTATTTAATTTAAGGCTTTTTATTTAATTCTTATTATGTACATATAAAAATCAAACAGGTTTCGAAAGGTAGCTGAACTTCATCATGTGCGGTTGTTTGATATCTGTGGCAAGATGAATACTTCAATGCTGTCTCCGAAAACAAACTATGTCGTTTACCTTGTGTACAAGTTGAGGAGGAAAACTCATGGGTTTCATCGATTTCCTCCAATGGCTTCAGTTGGAACTACTGAAGGAGTTGAAGATTGTAAACAAACTGTTTGTTTGAGCAGGCCTAAAAGGGAGCCAAGGAAGCAGAACCCTCTACTTCCGAAGTGGAGAAAAGATGGATGGTTTGAGAGTAAGTTGGGTGAATATTTCAATGAGGGAGGAGAAAATGATGAACTGCAGATTAGACTTATGGAGGTAGAAGCTGGTACCGTTAAGTCTGGCCTCATTGTTGAAGGGATCGAGATTAGGCCTACAAAGGGTTGATAAAAATTGTTCTTTTTTATCACTTTTAGTGACAGCAATACACTAAATTGCAATACTTTCTAACTTTTATTGTGTCTTAATTTTGTGCTAAACTTCAACCTTACTATTAAACCAATTTAGTGTCGTAATTTTGTGCTTTATAGACTCCAGTAGCCATATAATTCTCCTAATTCGGGCCTGCACTTCTTTTCTATTTTATTTCCTCGAACTCTTCTTAGCCATTGTTCTTGAGTTTTGGTTACTATTCGAGTTATCATTAAGCCTCAAAACCGTTTGCCTCATAGTGAACTAGATATTTAATTATTTATGCTCCTGTTTATTGGTAGAACCATTAGTGGTAAAAAAAAAAAGCATTAGACTACAGCCAATGAATCTAAAGCCACAAATTTTTTTTGCTAAATATTTCCCTGCAGTTGAAGTGGCAAGTTGATAATGATAGATGACAAAGTATTGTCATTGTTGGAAGAGAGTTCAGATCAAAACTTATCAGCTTAACTGTAGTGAAAAATTGTTATTATAGCATTACTCCACTGTACCTCACCTGCTAATCTCCACATCAGCATCAACATAATCATCTAAGTATTCAGAGACACAAAAAGTAATTGCACATCAGCATATTAATATTAAGAGCAATTAGTGACTATCTACCAAAAAAGAGCCAGAAATTGTGGCTCCACATCAGCTGCATCTTAATATTAATAGCCACAAAAATAGTTGAAATCAACTATAATATTAGGTTAAGTTAATTCGATACTAAACGTGTTCCTATTAAAAGCTAGTTGAATTATGTTTTTCTTCTGAAAACATTTCTCTTTCTCTGCAATTCTTTGATTTAACATTTTATTTGTGTTAACATTGGATTTTTATTTGTTTACATTTTGGGATGTAAGAGGAAAGATGACATGCTACTCTGTAGACAATAATGAAACTAATTTTATGTGATTTAAACATTTGAAACCATAAAATTTTAGAACTTTTTGATAATCATATAATTTTAGAACTTAATTCTAAATTTCAGTGTATTGCAAAGGTTAACAACTAGTTATGTATCTTTACTCAATGGTAAAAGGTTGCTAAATTTATCATATCTTAACAATTTAAGTTTTTAGAACAATTGACAAATTATTATTGTAATAGAGCAAGAAGTCTTGGGTTCAAACTATATCTCTACCTTAACAGGACAAGCTGCAATTTACTAGTGGCTTGATGGAAAGGATTGCGACCAACCCACATTTACTTCCTCAAATCTTCTAATTAGACAGCACTTCTTGAGAGATATACAATCTCTCACTTTTTGCATGTCATTACACATTGGCTTCTTATTGATTTGTTTCATTGTTGCACGTCTTTATTGTCAAACTTATCTTTTCCTCTGTCCCATAGAAATTTTTGCAGCTAGCTCTCTGTCAGGAGTAGTTTCATCCACGATCATGTCAACTTGCGATTCACGCTGCTTCAATGTTCGACCAAACTTTTGCTCAAAAAAAAAAAAAAAAAAAATGCTCGACCAAACTTGCATTCCTTTTTGGTGTGGCCCCTGGACCACAAGCGAAAAATCGGTGACCTTTCATTCAATCATTCCAGCAGATAATTCTAGAGCTGTAAAAATTGGACTAGTTCATAAACCCGAAGGAAAAATTTTCACCCAAATTCAAGCTTTTGACTCAAAGTAAAAACGGGTTGATCCATGACTTGATTCATTATGTCAAGTCAACCTACATAACCTGTGATACTGTGACTTAGCCAGTTTTTTAAACTTTCTTTTGTTGTTATCATGCTATTCACATACATAATTTATCATGTATTGAAAACTGTGGATGATTCCAATTTGTTTTCATTCCATTATTCTCACTTTGTCAAAGACTTGGATCTATATGCATTTATGAATACATTAATGAGGAAAAATCTAAAATAAAGTTGCTTACTACCCATTAAAGTTCCAAAATCAAGAAAGAATATCAACTACAAATGCAAAAGGAAATGCGAAAATTAGATTTAGCTGCCCTATCTAAAATTATAAGTTTGACATAAGTTGGTTGCAAGTTTGGTAAGCTGCAGTTTATTTAGATTAATGCTTTTGAATTTTACTTTTTTTTTTTGGCCTCTGTGTTTGTGAAAAGAAAAAGAAGTTTTATGGGCCCCCCAGTTTGACAGTCCCCGTCATACCCACCCACAGTACCTTCATATTTTTAGTTGGCATGGTACCCACTTACATCTTAACCGTTTATTTCACTTTGTTTTAATCCTAACCGTTAATTTAATTTTAATGAGACACACTAGTTAATTTAAATCAAATTTTTTTTTTAAAAGAAAAAAAGTTTTTAAAAGAAAAAAAGAAAATCTAAAAATCATAGGCTTCGAGAGTTCGAGCATTTGGAGTTGCTGTGGATTGTGTCAGTAGTAACACTTTGCCTTGGAAGGTTGTCAACTTTGTCGTGATCACCAGAGGTCTAAATTCTAAATTTCATCACTGACATTAAAACGGTGAGTTTGGAGGTCAGCAATGATATTAAAACGGTATATTGGCTAGTAATTAAATGTGCTTGAATGGATTGGATTTAGTTGTAATTTTTTGAAAATGAGATAAAGTTTACTTATAAAATTGATTGTAATTTAAGGTTACAAATTTACTCAATATCATTAACATTACTATATATTGCGAAAATCTAATCGTTAAATTGCATGTTCTTTACGCTCTTAATACTTATGTAAGATTTTGTGCCAATCGGATATTATTTACTATAAGACCTATAAGATTATATTTTATGCATAATTTTAAATTACAAAAACTTCCAATTTAAATAATTTATTGATAACATAGTTATTAATTTTTAATTTTCTAGAAATTTTGTGAGTATGAAGGATATAAGAAGAAAATGTAATTCAATTGTGGATTTGTCAAAATTTACCTCTTATAAAAAGATATTGAGTAAGGTTGTTGTAGTATTAAGCATTTAACCTACAACCAATTTTGTAACTAAAGTTTGTCCTTAGACAGGACCTGCCATGGAGCCAAGCCAGCAAGACTTGATTGTACCGCTGCAGCATCACCCTCCTCTTCCCAACCAGAGAAAAGATATGGATGGTTGGAGATTGAGTTGGGTGAATTTTTCAACGAGGGAAGAGAAGATGATGGATTGCGTATTAGTCTTAAGGAGGCAGAACCTGGTAGGTGGAAGGCTGGCCTAGTTGTTGAAGTGTGGCATTATGAGACACCAAATTTCAATTCTGTCAAATTTGTATCGTATCAGTATTATGCTTTATTGTCAAAAATTTTGAACATCTAGAGTATAGTATTAGTAGATCTCTGCATTTGGTATTACATTTTAAACAACAGTTTTCAAGGCACTTACTGAGGGAAAAAAGTAAAGAAGTTGAAAAATTGGTAGCGATAGCCTAGAATTTAGGAACCTGTCTTCTTCAAAATGATTTTGTTAATTACCTGAAGAAATAACAATCATTGATTTATTTTATTTGCAGCTCTAGTAAAGCTTGAATTTCACTAAATCCATCTTGACTCAATAATACATTGTCCAACTAGGATGTATATATATGGAAAAAAAAAAGTTTTAGATAATTAAGTTAAGTTGTGTAGAGCATGTTGGGGAGATAAACACATTGGAGATTTTTGAATAATTAATATAAAAAATTTGTATCGTATCAGTATTATGCTTTATTGTCAAAAATTTTGAACATCTAGAGTATAGTATTAGTAGATCTCTGCATTTGGTATTACATTTTAAACAACAGTTTTCAAGGCACTTACTGAGGGAAAAAAGTAAAGAAGTTGAAAAATTGGTAGCGATAGCCTAGAATTTAGGAACCTGTCTTCTTCAAAATGATTTTGTTAATTACCTGAAGAAATAACAATCATTGATTTATTTTATTTGCAGCTCTAGTAAAGCTTGAATTTCACTAAATCCATCTTGACTCAATAATACATTGTCCAACTAGGATGTATATATATGGAAAAAAAAAAGTTTTAGATAATTAAGTTAAGTTGTGTAGAGCATGTTGGGGAGATAAACACATTGGAGATTTTTGAATAATTAATATAACGTGCCTAAGCCCAAAAGGCTTAGACATTTTGGGGGTGCACATTTTAACCCAAAAAGCCTAAACTCAACGGGTATTTACTTAATTATGTTATATAAATTGCTAATTCTTTTCATCTTTATTCAATGTGGGACTTCGCTATAAAATTATTTAAAAAGCCTATTAAGATCTATTGCAGTGCAGAATGGAGGTGGAGCTGTGTGTTATGTGTATATCTTACTATTTCCTAATATTCGTGTAAATCTTACTATTTGGATTTTTGGAGCGTAGTAGAGATCATAAGTCCTTCAGGGTGATAGGTTGCTATCACCAAGTATGATAACTTCAGGCTTTACCGATTGCAATATTTTCATAAATTTTTTTTTTCCACTTTCATTTTTGTGTAGCATCCATGATTGTTCAATTATATAATCCGACGACCATGCTAATATATTAGCCTCAGCCCAAATCAATCAATCTATAATCAATAACATATACTGTATAATCCGAAGACCATGGACCTTTTTTTTTTTTTTTTTTTTAAATTACTATTGTGGGGACCGTGGGCCTGATAGCCTCAGCCCATCATATAGTGGGCCCAAGGCCCATGCCGAGGAGCGCAAGCTATTTCTGAGGAGAAGGGGGGAAGCCTATTCTCCTGGATCCACGCCGAGGATACCTTGTCCTCGGCCTGACAAAGGTGATTTTGGGGAGAGGTTAACCCCAAAGTAAGCTGTCACTATCGCATTGAATGCACTCAACCAACCCCCCTGGCCGCATTAATGGGGAGGTAACCCCTTGGCAGGAGAACGTTGGTTAGAGTGAGCCACTTGAGTGCCGATAAGGCCTCCGATGGGACGGACAACCAGAAGAAAAGCGAGTAGACAATCAACAGATGGAAGCAGGAGATAGGAAGATGGAAACTATAAAAGAAGAGCCAGTAAAACCAAAAGAGGGGGGGGAAAAAGAAGAAGAGAAGGAGAACCTTGAAGCCTCCTCGGCCACAGTCCGAGGAGCATTCCCCCATTTGTAAGCAAACACTTAGCCATTTTTTAAGATAAGTTTGGGCATGGTGATCAACGGCCAGCACCTAAGCCTGTCAGCCCACTCTCTATAAATGTATTGTTTGGGTTTGTTGGGCTGAAAACCCAACACTTAATTCAAATTGGATTGAGTCCTTACAACTATTTTGATAAAAATTCTATTAATAATGTTTGAAATAATTTTAAAATTTGTTATTATTTTTTCTAAATTATTTTAATTTATATTTACCATAATATTTAGTTTTAAATAATAATAAAAAATTGTTTTACACGATAGGTTTTTGTAGGAGCTTGGGCCCAAGTGACCAAGAACAGCCCATGTGGCCAAGTCCCAACAATCAGGGGACATGATCAGTCCACTGAAAAATGTGCAGGAGTTTAAGGATTAGTGTTCGGGTCAGGTTGGGCCCAATACTAATTAATAAGCTAGAGGGAAGTTGGCAAGGGGATTGTCAAATTTAGGTCGGCAATCGAACATTGTCAATGCCTTTGGGAAACTCACTACCAAACACTATTTGGCATCTAGAACATGTTCCAAGAGAATTTTTAGAAGGCATGATGATTCTCTTAGGATTCTGGCAAAAGTGGAAATGTGTGTAAAGTGGTGAAATGGTAATGATGAGTACTTCCCTAATGGGATACTATAAAAGGAATAGTTAGGTAAACAAGAGAGGCTGGTTGAAAAACATTGAGAAAAATGCTAGGAAACAGAGGGAAACACCGGAAAAAATGGGTAGATACCAAGAAAGGGGGAATTACAGGCAAAGGGAGAGGGAGTGTAAGTGAAGAAGGAGGGAGAAGGATACAACTTGGACTATCTAAGTGAAGCTTGGAGCTCTACTTGTAGGATTGCAAGAAAGCCCACAAATAAATAAATTGGGGCCCCAACACTTCATGTAGTGTTACAGCCTAAAGAGGTTTGGGGACCACAGTTTCTATTGTATAACTTATTGTAATTTTCTTTTATTTATATTCATTACTTTATTATTCAACTTTGAATATATTCATGAAAATTTCCTTATGTTTTATAGATAAAATTTAATTGATTCGTATATGGAGAAGTTATACATATTGTATTTAAGCATGTCGTGTAATATTTCAATATGTAGAATATTAATTTTAACATTAAAATGATAAAATTACATAAATTCAATGAATCTTAAATCTACTACATCATATTGACAAAAAAGATAGAAATTTAATTGTTAAATTCATAGTTTTCTTGATGATAGAGGCTCTTGAAAAATCATTTTACCATGGAGTAGTCAATTTCTTATATATACACACTAGTAATTTAGTTTTGGATTAAGATCAGACGTCATACCCTATTCGCTATTGCTATCAACGATTGAGATTGAAAAAAAAAAAACAAAATTCAATCCCAACCCTAAAGAAAAAGTTTTAAAAAAGTGAATAAGTAAAAAAAAAATTGTGAGAGAAATAAGAGTAATCATCAGAGTGACAACTTGTCACATAATTGCGTGAAATTTGGTGACAAAAAGGGAAATGATGTCATTGGTAACAACTCATGCCTTTTGGGGATGACCAACGCCACCTTTGGGCCAAATTCCTTCATTTAGGCTCCAAAATTCTCCTTTTTGCCTTTTTTTTATTATTTTTATTTATTATTATTATAATAATTTTTGTTTCCTTTATAACTTTTAATTTAAAAGTTTGAATACAGTCCTGTCTATTCTAAGGCGTCTCTTAGAGACATTAGTTTTAATTTTGCAATTATCTTAATTTTACTCATTTTTAGGACGTTTTGCTAGCCGCCTTAGAATTTCTTTTACTATTTAAAAGCATGGTAAATTTCAAGACAATTTAGATTCCATTTAAAAAAATATAGATGTTTTGTTTTTCTTTTCTTATGGATTCTATAATGTATCACCTTGTGGATTTAAAGAACTCCTCATAGATTTGAGACTATCTTCTTGAAGTAGATATGTTTGACTTTTTTTCCATTTTGTGGCTTCCATGCCACATCATTTATAATTATAAAACTTAAATCCTCCACCTCATATTGTCAAGAAATTTGGAAATTTAATTGTTAATTTTTATGAAAAATCCAAAATTTAATTGTTAAATTTGTGGTTTTCTTGATGATAGAGGATCCTGAAAAGGCATTTGAGTATAGACTAGAATAGTCATTTTCTGATCTTTTCCTAGTACCCACACCAATAATTTATTTTCCTCTATTGTTGCACTTTTTCCATCTTAATAGTAATTTTTTTAAGAGTGTTTGAGTTATGTTACTCATTTTAGAGTGTTTAAACACTGAATTTAGAAAGCTCTGCATACTAGTTTTCAAATATCAACATTGCTTAATGGCACAATTGTAAATATCTTTAAAAAGTGGGACCCTTGGATTTGACAATACCCAACTTTGCTTTCTCTTTCCAAACTTTTCTTTTTCCTTTTTCTCAGATTTGACAATACCCACAGATTCATTATTCTTCTCTTTATTTATTTATTTATTTTTTTCCTTTTTCTCTTGCACGCTGCCACTCTCTCTTCTTATTCTCTTTCTTTTTTCACTTTTTTTTTTTTTCCTCTTTCTCTCTTGTATGCTATCTTCTCCTTTCTTTCTTTTCTTTTCTTTTTTCTAAATATCCTAGTTGATGGGTTTATGTTTTGATCTTCTTCTTTCTTTCTTTCTTTCTTTCTTTTTTTTTTAATACCCTAGTTGATGGTTTTTTTTTTTTTTTTTTGATCTTCTCTTATTTTCTTTTTTCTGGGTTTAGATGACCAGTTTTCTCCTTATAATTTTTTTTTCTTTTGCTTCTTTCTTGCCTGGAGAACGGGCTTGCTTTTTTCTTTTCTTTTGCTTCTTTACTCTTTGATTCATTAATACAATTTTTGTCTAAACTAAAAAAAAAAAAAATAGTAATTTGGCTTTGATTCAGTTGGGTTTTGGTTTGCATTGATTTAGTGAAATGTTCAAACTTGGACTTGCAAAAGAGAGAGATAGGGCGAAGAGGGGGAATAAATAAATAATTAAATTTTACTGTTTATGTTAGAAAAATTACACTTTTTCTAAAAAATATCTACACATACTAAACACACAATTATGTTTTTTTTTTTTTTTTTTTAAATTTTTTTTTTAAATGTTATTAGAAATATGGTACCAACAACCCTTGGCCTATCCTGAAATACCAACCTACAGTTGAAATTTTGCTCCAATACCCAACTGGACTTATCTTTAGTAGCATTCTTTCCCTTGATGCACAAACCTCCAATTTTGACTAACCCTTTGCATGGATCCCAAGTACGTGACTAACTCTAGCAACTTGAATAGATGTTGTTGGCTGTAAAGTTCTTCACTTTATCAAAATGAAGATCTGGAAGCACTCGGTAAGAAAACCCTCCGACTACAAACGCAATAGCTTCACGCAGAGATATAAGTCTCTTGGTCTCTGTATTTGTGTGACGGCCTTTAAAATAAGCCTTATATATGTCTAGGATTTGAGAAAAAAAACCCTAAACAAATATGCAAGGCTAGGCTATATTCAGATTGGAAATTCTAAAATCGTAATTTCGATGGATTGAGTTGCTGTCGAGCTATCTATTAGCTTTCATTAAGTCTCAATAGTAAGCTTTTGTCAGCTATCTGTGAGACTTAATAATACAACTTTTTCACTTGTTTTTGACCAATCTTCATGTCTTTAAACTTAACTTGAACAACATGTTTCTTGAGTACTAAATCCATCTTAGATCTACCCAAATACAAGTAAAATCATTTTGTCAAAGGATTGCCAATTACATAAAATATGACCCTAACAATCTCCCCATTTGGCAATCCATGACAAAACCACAAAAAGCAATAATGAGAGAAGTCTAACACAACTATTCCATAATATACAAAAGTACATAAGTCTAACCCTAACACGAACTCTTGAAAAACTTTCCAAGAAGAGAGATCACGGCATGGTAGCCTTGCAACCTATCTTAATTGAAACACTTAAACAAGATTCATCAAGGCATCAAGTGTGAAACTTAGACAAATTGTATACAAGAAGAAACATGTGTATAAAGATAAAAAAGAAACAACATATGTGAGATAAAGGTGAAGAAAAACATACATCATCTCGTATATATATATATATATATATAAAAGAATACAATGTATGTAAAAAGTGGTCACAAGACCAACGTACATGTAATGAGAAATACATCAAAATTTCACTACATCCCTCAAAAACACTCGAAGCTACTCTCCCCCTATCTAGTATGTCCTATGCTAGCTCTCCCCCTAGCACCTATACTATTGTCATTTACAAAACTACTCTCCTTTTTTGTCACGAATGACAAAGGGTGTATTACTGAGAGGTCATTATCTCATCATCATACTTTGAGCCAGAAGATCATCATCATCATCTCCACAACCCAAAGAAGAGGACTCATTAGCATGCTTCAGTGAAGGTGAGGGCGCAAAGCCACCAAGCTGAGACTGGTGGCGAGCAATGTGATCGATACTAGTGTTCATCTAACACATCTCATAGGATAGATGGTCCAGACGACTACCAAAATCAACACGCATGTGCTGAAGCTACTCCATGATATCAGCAAGGGAGACAGCGGCCCAAGATGAGGAAGAAGGGGTAGAGGAGGAAGAGGGTTGAGAGGAGGGGGCTGTAGGATCAGCTGGGGCTGCAATGGAAGGCTCTACCTACGGTCGCTTTGTAGCAACTACGCTGTACTCCGTTGAATAGACTCCTTGCTAATGGCATCCATGACATAGAAATGAGGAAAGCGAGGGATGGTGATGTGCATGTGGGTGAGGATACGCGTGATAGCTAAAAGAAAGATGAGCTTATCACATGTAGTCGTGCCACGATAGCAGTCGATGATAGACTTTATCATGTGTAAAGGAAAGTCTATAGAAAGACCTTCCAAAAGAGAAAGAAGAAAACGAGCACGAGGCTCAGTGATGGTGTTATAGTGTGACCATGAAGTGAGAACAAAGGTCATCACCACATTAAGGAACCATGGTTCCTTAGTGAACTCAGTTGTGGAGAAATTAAGTGTACCTCCCACAACATGGCCTTTTCATAGAAGAGTAAGGCCAACTCATCTCTAGAGATAGAAGTGAGACGAGGATGACTAGGGTAAGCCGAATATCCACGCTAGGGACTTGTAGTACCTCAGAAACAAAGTACGGGGTAACTACGATACATGTACCACATAATACTGTAGTAACCAAGGCACAAAGGTATTAATGGCGTGCATATTGAAGTAAAACTCCTTTATGAACACGCCAAGACACCTTGAGGGTTTCTTACAAAGAGAAGCCCATCCCCGAAAGCTAATAGCACCGGGTAAAGGAGTGTCTAGAAAGTTAGATAGAATGACCTGGCATTCCGAATGAATTGCCCGATCAGAAAAGTTCTCCAAGAAGTTAGCTCGTGCCTTCTCATCACGGAACCGGATAAAATTAGGAGGAAAAGAAGAAGATAAGAACCACGACAAACCGAGTTTTTAGAAGGATAGACTTTTTGGGTGCCATGCCGAGGAGACTAAATGAGAGAGATAGAGAGAAAAACAAAAACACAACAGAAACATTTAGGTACAGGAATGAAGGAACAAGAACAAGCAATGCATGAAAATGCATGAGCATGTGACGTGTAAAATAAAAAGCATCCTGGGTAGAAACCCAATCCAACTTAGCAGCACTCACATTGTTTAATCAAGCACACAATCTAGAATGCATGAAATAAGGTTAAAATGAGCATAGAATGCAATGCATGAGCATAGGATATCATTTCAACAAAAACCAAGCCAAAATTTTTGACAAAATCACAAAAAGCCCAAAATTTCCAAAAAAAATTGAAAAATTAGGTAAAAAAAAATGCATGAATGCATGAAGAAAAGGGAAAAGAAGAGATTGAGAACACTTACCAAGTGAGGGAGGCTTGGATTAAGCCAAAATATGTGATGGGAGGAGTGATGGGAGAGAGAGAGAGAGAGAGAGAAGTTTAGATCACGAGAGGAGAGAGAGAGAATGAAATATTTGGGAAAGAAAAAATCGGGTCGGACCTCAAACTATATATAGAAAATGCAACTCGATAGATATAGAGGTATTGAGGAGGTATCAAAGGCAAAAAGTCTCAATAGATCAAGCATACAGAGACTCCAAAGAATTTGGCTCGATGGATCGGGCTATCTATCAAGAGGTATTGAGCAGAAACCCAAAAATCTCGATAGAAGTTCTTGTATCGAGGAGGTTTCAAGTAGGTATCGAGACTTTTATTGAGGTATCTGTTGAGAGCCAGAAGAAGAGAATTTAAGGAGGAGAAACAACAAAAGATGAATGCAAACAAGATAACCATCAAAGCAAGCATTCAAAGAGCATGTTTAAGCATAGATACACATCCTCAATTCTAGATGCAAAGCATTCCTAGATCAAAACACATTAAACATGTCTAACCAAATTATATTTCAAAACAAGTTTGGACAATTTAGAGAGCATACACTACCACATGTATTCCTTATGATGACCAAATCACATTATACTTGTACAAAAGTATCAAAGGTATCAAAGATTATTCGTGTTGTGTGTGAAACTTGTTGCAAGAGAGCAAGTGCATCATTATGTGAAAAGTAATGATATAAGAAGATCAAGTACATTCACACATAGTCATAACTGTTTGATAGGGACTATCACCCTTGAGGTACATCATATAACTCTCACATCTCTTAGAAACACACTTACAATCATATTAAAAGTATTTTGATTCTTTTAGCTTTTCATGTTCTTTGCATATTTTTATTTTAAGCATGGCATGCATGGGCATATAAAAGAGAGAAGAAAATACCTAATTATGTAAGTTTGAACATTATTGTTTTGTTGTGCAAGTGCTACACCTTACTGAGCACGACTTTTATAAATTGCACACCGATGTTTTATGATTGACGAGTTTTTGTGGTAAGATGGTTATTTATGTTTTTCTATTAGCATTTTCTAGTCCTTGCCATCAAAAAGAGTAATTTAAGATATGAAAGATAAGAGATCAACTAAATCATACAAACCACATTAAAGAGCCATAAAGCTTACATTGTTTAGTTATGCATGAAGATGCTCATCTAATCTACAAGTGATATAAAGTTGGGAAACTTTGTTTCAAAGGCCATCAAAGGTACACAAGTAGTAGTATACACAAACACACTATTTTTGTATTATTATTTTTTTTTAATTTCTCCTTCTTCTTTTTTATTAAAAAAACTTAAAACAAAGCCAAAAAAAAAAAAAAGAATAAACAAACAAAACTAGATGCATATGCATGAAGAAGAGGAGAGTGAGATCAGTCCATGGATATAACACCAATGTTATGGCTCAAGAATTCAAGCCGTCAACCATCTAGAGGCTTGGTGAATAAATCAGCCTTTTGATCGTCAGTATGAATGAACTCAAGAGTAAGAGTACCATTTTCGACCAACTCACAAATGAAGTGATGTTGGATCTCAATGTGTTTAGTCCAAGAGTGTTGAATAGGATTTTTAGAGATATTGATGGCACTGGTATTGTCATAATAGATAGTAAGATGTTTTTGACAAATACCATAATCAAGAAGAAATTTTTGCATCCAAAGAAGTTGGGTGCAACAACTATCAATAGTAATGTATTCAACCTCAGCAGTGGTGAGAGAGAAGAATTTTTCTTCTTGCTCATCTATGAGACAATGTTATTCCTTAAGTAAAAACACCACCAGAAGTACTTTTCTGGTCATTAGCACTCCCAGCCCAATTCGCATCAAAATATCTAGCTAAAACATCATTAGTATCTTTGTCATACCATTCCCAAAGTTACTAGTGGCTTTAACATATTTAATGATTCGTTTTACTATAATAAGATGTGATTCTTTGGGATTAGCCTGATATCTAGCACACACTCCAAACCTGTAGCTAATGTTAGGTCTACTGGCANACATTATTCCTTATGATGACCAAATCACATTATACTTGTACAAAAGTATCAAAGGTATCAAAGATTATTCGTGTTGTGTGTGAAACTTGTTGCAAGAGAGCAAGTGCATCATTATGTGAAAAGTAATGATATAAGAAGATCAAGTACATTCACACACAGTCATAACTATTTGATAGGGACTATCACCCTTGAGGTACATCATATAACTCTCACATCTCTTAGAACACACTATAATCATATTAAAAGTATTTTGATTCTTTTAGCTTTTCATGTTCTTTGCATATTTTTATTTTAAGCATGCATGCATGGGCATATAAAAGAGAGAAGAAAATACCTAATTATGTAAGTTTGAACATTATTGTTTTGTTGTGCAAGTGCTACACCTTACTGAGCACGACTTTTATAAATTGAACACCGATGTTTTATGATTGACGAGTTTTTGTGGTAAGATGGTTTTATGTGTTTTCTATTAGCATTTTCTAGTCCTTGCATCAAAAGAGTAATTTAAGATATGAAAGATAAGAGATCAACTAAATCATACAAACCACATTAAAGAGCCATAAAGCTTACATTGTTTAGTTATGCATGAAGATCTCATCTAATCTACAAGTGATATAAGTTGGGAAACTTTGTTTCAAAGGCCATCAAAGGTACACAAGTAGTAGTATACACAAACACACTTTTTGTATTTTTTTTTTTTTAATTTCTCCTTCTTCTTTTTTATTAAAAAAACTTAAAACAAAGCCAAAAAAAAAAAGAATAAACAAACAAAACTAGATGCATATGCATGAAGAAGAGGAGAGGAGATCAGTCCATGGATATAACACCAATGTTATGGCTCAAGAATTCAAGCCGTCAACCATCTAGAGGCTTGGTGAATAAATTAGCCTTTTGATCGTCAGTAGATATGAACTCAAGAGTAAGAGTACCATTTTCGACCAACTCACAATGAAGTAATGTTGGATCTCAATGTGTTTAGTCCGAGAGTGTTGAATAGGATTTTTAGAGATATTGATGGCACTGGTATTGTCATAATAGATAGTAAGATGTTTTTGACAAATACCATAATCAAGAAGAAATTTTTGCATCCAAAGAAGTTGGGTGCAACAACTATCAATAGTAATGTATTCAACCTCAGCAGTGGGAGAGAATAGAATTTTTCTTCTTGCTCATCTATAGACAATGTTATTCCTTAAGTAAAAACACCACCAGAAGTACTTTTCTGGTCATTAGCACTCCCAGCCCAATTCCATCAAAATATCTAGCTAAAACATCATTAGTATCTTTGTCATACCATTCCCCAAAGTTACTAGTGGTTTAACATATTTAATGATTCGTTTTAGACGTAAATGCACTTTTAGTCCCTACATTTTGATGTTTTTCCATTTTAGTCCCTACATTTTATTTTTTCCACTTTTAGTCCCTAAACACTAATTTACGCGTTCCATTTTAGTCCTTTCCGTAGTCAACCGACGGAATAGCTGAGGTGGCAGCCGGAGCAATTAAAATATTATAAAAATGTCACATACCCATGACACAGCAGCATATAAATGTAAAAAATTAATTTATTAATTTTACACAAAATAAAAAAATAAAAACAAAGTTTAAACATAAAAATGTATTAGAAAATCAAACCAAGAACACAAATTCAAAATTAACCCATTGAATCAATTAAACCCAAGAACTCAACCCCGCACCCAGAAAATCAACTACCTTCTTCTCTCACTCAGCACAAACACCAAAAA
Source organism: Quercus suber (assembly GCF_002906115.3). Taxonomy (NCBI): domain Eukaryota; kingdom Viridiplantae; phylum Streptophyta; class Magnoliopsida; order Fagales; family Fagaceae; genus Quercus; species Quercus suber. The sequence goes on from NW_027069972.1 coordinate 448,906, forward strand.
CACCAATTCTGTCACACCAACCACCAAACCAACAAACCACCACCACTGAAAATCCTTACCACCACCAAAACACCCACAGACCCACTAAATTTGACTCATACATCAATTAAATCCAACCCAACTTTGACCAATCGCCACCCAAATCCGTGCCACCTCCGTAAACCCACAATGAACCATCCCCACCACCACATAGCAACCCCACCGCCGCCACCACCATGAATCTGCAAATGCATCAATACCCATAACAAAAATCAAACCAAAACCAAAACCCAATCTGAGAGACAGAATCGAAGTTAGAGAAAATAAAGAAGAGAGAGAATCGGAGAGTGAAAGAAGAGAGAGGGCTGCTGTTCCAGCCGCACACCGCACGCCGTCAACGCCGATCCCTAGCCCACAACCCGCAACCATATGCTACTATGGCCCGTGACCACTCCACCACCATGCCACAACCATCGAACCACCCTACAACCAGCAAAAACCCATGCCACAAAACCACAACCCACCCACAGCCCACAACCTTCATGCCACCAGCACAGTGTCGCCACCGTCGAGAGAGATCGGCAGAGAAAGCCCTGATTTGATGAGAAAGGTTTGAGTTTTTAGAGAGAAAGAGAGAGTTGATGAAACCCAGCCAACAGATCCATGAGAGAGAGTTGATTATATATGCTTTGGGTTTTGCTTTATTGTTTAAAAGAATGTGTTTTTTATCTGAGTTTGAACTGGTTTCGTGGTGTTTGGTTGTTGAGAAAGTGGAGGAAAACGAAGGAAAAAAAGGAAAGGAAACGGAAAATTATTTGGAATTTCTCTCTGTCTAATTTGTTTTGAGAGTGATTTTTTTAGCTGATTTTGAACTGTTTTTTTCCCGAGAAGAAATTTGTTTGGAATTTCTCTTCTGAATTTGTGTTTAAGGGTGATTTTTAGCTGATTTTGAATTGTTTGTTTCCCGAGAAGAAAATTGCTTTGATTCTCTCTCTCTTTATTGTTTTTGATTTTCTGGGTTGCGGGGTTGAGTTCTTGGGTTTAATTTGATTCAATGGGTTTTATTTTGAATTTGTGTTCTTGGTTTGATTTTCTAATACATTTTTATGTTTTTAAATTTTGTTTTTATGTTTTTTAATTTTGTTAAAATTAATAAATTAATTTTTTAAATTTATATGCTGACGTGTCATGGGTGATGTGGCATTTTATAATATTTTAATTGCTCCGGCTGCCACCTCAGCTATTTCGTCGGTTAACTAGCGGAAAGGACTAAAATGGAACGCGTAAATTGTGTTTAGGGACTAAAAGTGGAAAAATAAAATGTAGGGACTAAAATGGAAAAAGTCAAAATGTAGGGACTAAAGTGCATTTACGCCTTCATTTTACTATAATAAGATGTGATTCTTTGGGATTAGTCTGATATCTAGCACACACTCCAACACTGTAGCTAATGTTAGGTCTACTGGCAGTAAGGTAAATGAAACTACCTATCATACTTCTATATATAGAAGATCAACACTCTTTCCTAACAAGTCAACAGTGAGTTTAACATTTGGACTCATAGGTGTTTTGACAGAACTAGCAGATTCTAAGCCAAATTTGTTCACAAGATTTTTAGTATTTTTAGATTGAGAGATGAAAATACTTAAGTCACTTTGATGAATCTACAGTCCAAGGAAGTAGTTCAATTCTCCAATCATGCTCATCTCAAATTCAGTCTACATCATGCCTGAGAATGAATGAGCCAACTCATCTTTTGTAATCTAAAGATAATGTCATCTACATAAACTTGAGTTACAACTAGTTCTTAATCCACTTTCTTGATGAACAATGTTCGATTTTCTTGTTCTCTTGTGAAGCCATTTGACACCAAATATTTGGTAAGATGATCATACCATGCTTTAGGTGCTTGTTTCAATCCATATAGTGACTTGTTAAGATAGAGCACATGATTTGGAAAGTATGGGTCAATGAACCCTTTAGGGTGAGCTATGTAAACCTCCTTTTTGAGAAAACCATTCAGAAAGGCACTTTTTACATCCATTTGATATAACTTGAACTTCAAGTGGCATGCTAATGCAAGTAGAAATCTTATGGATTCAATGCGAGCAACAGGAGCAAAGGTTTCATCAAAGTCCACTCCTTCTACTTGAGTGTACCCTTGGGCCACAAGTCTGCCTTGTTGCAAATCACATTGCCTTCTTCATCAGTCTTGTTATGAAAGATCCATTTTGTACCAATGATGTTCACCCCCATTGGCCTAGGTACCAATGTCCAGACATCATTCCTTTGAAATTGATGAAGTTCATCATGCATGGCTTCAACCCAGCATTCATCTTAAAGAGCATCTTCAACCTTGATAGGTTCTACCTGAGATAAATAACATGCATAAGAAATAAAGTTAGCCACATATTTATCAATTGTTGCTTTCCCAAAGTTAGCTCATTCATGTTTCCCATGATCATATCTAAAGGATGATTCAGTTTAATTCTAGATGAAGGCTCCTTCTCTACTTGATCTTCAGGTAAAGGAGATGTGGAGGAGGCTTCTGGGCTTGTATAGCACTAGTTGAGGTAGGAGGAGAAGGATCTTGATCACCTACTTCTTGTTCAATCTCTAAAGGTAAGGGAGAACTAATTTAGGCATGTGCTCTATAACTTTTGAGGACCTTGGAGATGATGCTTCATCAATCACAACATTGACAGTTTCCATGACTTTTTATTCCTCTTGTTCAGCAACCTAAAGGCTTTACTTATGGAGTACCCAAGAAAGATTCCTTCATCACTCCGAGTGTCAAACTTTCCCATATTTTCTCTGTCCTTTAGAATGAAACAAGTGCTACCAAATATCCTGAAGTATTTCACATTTGGTTTTCTTTCTTTCCATAGTTCATAAGGTGTCTTCTTTGTACTTAGCCTGAAGTACACTCGATTCACAATATGACATGTAGTGTTAACTGCTTCTCCCCACAAATCTTTTTGCTACATCCTTGTTATGCAACATAGCTCTAGCTATCTCTTGAATGACTCCCTTCTTTCTTTCTATAACACCATTCTATTGAGGGGTGATAGGAGCAGAAAACTCTTAAGCTATGCTAGCACTCATGCAGAAGGACTCTAATTGAGAGTTTTTGAATTCTTTGTCATGATCACTTCTGATTCAATCAACTTTCAATCCTTTCTCATTTTGCACCCTTCTGTATAGTGACTCGATGTGATGAGGGCTTCAGACTTAGATCGCAGCAAGATGACCCAAGTGAATCTGGTAAAGTCATCGACTACTACCATAATATATTTCTTCCCTCCAAGAGATTTTGTTCTTGTTGGACCCATCAAAACAACATGAAGAAGCTCAAGAGGTCTAGTCATGGCTGTGGTCAATGTGGCATGATGTTGAACTTTTGTTTGCTTCCGAAGTTGACATGGTCCACATACAACATTTTTCACTTTATTGAGTTTAGGCATTCCCAAAACTACATCATTTTTGGACACAAGTGATAATTGCTTATAGCTAGCATGCCCCATCATTTGATGCCATAAGTTCTCATTTGGCATTCGGATGCTATTACATACAATCTCAGTATCAAGAACTAGACCATAGCAATTGTCTAGTGTGTGAATTCCACTTATGAGTTGCTTGCCTGAATCATTTAGCACCAGACACTTCCCTTTTGAAAACAACACCATGAAGTCTTGATCACAAATCTAACTAATGCTTAATAGATTCACTTTTAGCCCTTCAAATATAGCACATTTGCAATATCCAATAACCCTAGTAAAGCAATGATCCCCTTCCTTTTTATCTAGGATTTGCTTTCATCTCCAAAGGTAACATTTCCACATTTCTTAGACTTAACTTCTTTGAATAGAGTGCGGTCTCTGGTTATGTGTCTTGAGCAACCACTATCAAGATACCATAGATAGGTGTTCATGACTTTGAAGGTTGAGTGCATCATGAAGCATACTTCGTGCTTTTTTTTCAAGTCATCAGGATGGTCTTTTCCTTGATTTGATAGCCACATGACTTTACCCTTGCCTTTATCTTTCTAAGGCATATACCCTTGTAGCTAAACAATTTGAGACAATTTAGTCTTCTTCTACTCACAAAGAGGTCTTTTCAAGAATTATCGAAAGAGTTTTCAAATAACCTTTAGACTTGTAATTTTTGAGAAACTTAAGCATGTAAAGGTTAGAAACACAAGAGATATTACAAGAAAAAGATTTTTTTCATGCAATTTGATTCCATGACAACAGGGGTCAATGGATCACACAACAAAGATTAAAACATAATCAGAGTGTGCCCGCTCTAATACCACTTGTTGGGTTAAGATAGCTTGACCCAAGTTGATTAATTAGGTTCAATTGCATGTAAATCGTGGAGGCACCAACAAATCACCAATTAAACTAAATGTAGCTGAAAATAAATTGACACGGTGATTTATTGATAAATGGGGAAAACATCGCAAGGGAAAAACCCCACCAAATGATTTTGAGGTCACCACTCCCAAGAATCCACTAATTAACTGTGGTCACCCAATACCGACTTTAGCGATAGTATTTGGGACACAATTTATTTATGCATGGGTTAATACTTAATCTTATGAGTAAGGCCTCAAACTTGCCTTGTTTCCTCTATATTTCCTAGTGTTTCCCTATGTTTTCCCTATCTCTTCCTCTTTTGTTCCCCAGATTTTCCAACCCTTAAGCCTCCACCTTCTTCCCCTTCTTATAGCCTTTCATTAGTGGGGTCTTCATCATTATCTCCGTACTTCACACACATATTCCTATGTTCCTAAGAATCCCAAGGGATCCTCACGACTTTAGACGATTTCCTTGAAACTTGTTCTAGACACCTTGGCCACGATCTCGAACTTGGGACTAGGCCCATTATGATAAGACCCAAGCCTGACTATCTCACTGCACACCAAGTCTAATTCGTTTGATGGGTCTCGAGCTTTGTGTTGGGTTTTGATCAAGTGGGCTGACATGGTCGCCCAGGCCCAACTCACCCACATCAACAATCAAGCAGTTACAAGTATAAGGGATCTTACCAACTACCCTTGGCCTATCCTGAAATATCAAATTACAGTTGAAATTTTGCTCCAATACTCAACTAGACTTAATCTTATAGTAGCCTTCTTTCACTGCATGCACAAACCTCCAATTTGTGACCAACCCTTTGCATGGATCCCAAGTATGTGACTAACTCTAGCAACTTGAACAGATGTTGTTGGCTGCAAAGTTCTTCACTTCATCAATAATGAAGATCTGAAAGCACTCAGTTACAAAATCCTTTGCGTACAAACACAGTAGCTTCACACAGAGAATATAGGTCTCTTGGTCTCTGTATCCATGTATGACAGCCTTTAAAATAAGCTTTATATATGTCTAGGATTATGAGAAAAGAAACCCCAAACAAATATGCAAGACTTGGCCAAATTTCAGATTTGGAAATTCTAAAATCGTAATTCTCGATAGATCGAGCTCCTATCGAGCTGTCTATCGAGCTTCACATTAAGTCTCGATAGTAGGCTTTTGTTGAGCTATCTGTTGAGACTTAATGAATAGTTTTTGTTCACTTGTTTTTTAGACCAATCTTCATGTCTTTAAAACTTAACTTGAACAACATGTTTCATGAAGTACTAAACCCATCTTAGATCTACCCAAACACAAGTAAAGTGCATTTTATCAAAAGATTAGCCAATTACACAAAATATGACCCTAACACTAATTATAAACTTTCGTGTACAGCAAGAGTTAGCTCATAGTTATGTATCTATACTTAATGGTGGAAGGCCACCAAACCAAAAATGTTTACGGGTTTTATTTTTTAGTCCTCTACTTATTTTGGATTAACAATCATATAATGTACAAAATAGGAGTTGCAACTCACAATGATACAATGCTACTTAATTAGCGGAGAGATGAGACTGAATATTTTAGTCATAAAAATTTATTTGAGGAGCAATAGTAACTTTTCATATGTGGAAATTACGGTAGTTAATCTTTTCTATTTTTTTTTTTTCCATTTTAGAAAGGTTGTTGGAGCTTTTTTTTTTTTGGGGTTTATACTCCAAACATGACTTTAAGGATGAAAAAAAAAAAAAAAAAAAAAAAAAAAAAAAAAAAAGGGAAAACTTTTTGAAAAGTGTTTGGTTAAAAGGGGAAAGGAAAAAAATGTGGCGGACACTTGACCCCACATATTTTTTCCTTTCCCCTCTTAACCAAAATGTTTTCTTCCCATTTTAGAGAGAAATACCTGACTCAATCACATTTTTTTTCTTTCTCCCTCTTAATCAAACACCTAACCCCACCACATTTTTTGGGAAGAAAACTATGAAGGAGAGTGTGATTTACTTGATTGACAAAATGCTCTCAATTACTTTTTTTTTTTTTTTTTTGCTTTCCTGGCCAACACGTGGCTCTTCTTTTCTTTTCTCTTTTTTTTTTTTTTAATTTAATTTTTATCTTTTGCTTTTTTGGGATACGTTGCTTTTTTCTTTTTTCTTTTTTTTTTTAATTTCCTGGGCATAAGCATGATTTGTTTTTCTTCTTCTTCTTCGTTGTTGTTATTATTATTATTATTATTATTTTTGTTTAACTAGACGTGTTTTTTTTTTCTTGACATGATTTTTATTTTTTGAATAAATTTGAGTGATTGTTTTCTTTTTTTGGTCACTTTTTTGTTTTAATTGGACATCATTTTTTAATAAGGGTATATAAGTAAATTTATTCAAACTTCCCAACCAAACAAAAATTATGAAAATTTAAATCTTTTCTATTCTTTCACTTTTTCATCCTCTTACCATTTTCTATCTTCTCATTTTTTTACTTTTCCAACCAAACAGACCTAAGAGTCTATATTGGAAACTCTAACAACCTAACACAAGTGTCAAACTAGATAAGGGAGTATTTTTTTTTTTTTTAAATGAAAGATAATGGTGTATATATTTTGTATTCATAACAGGTTCCTTGAAGTCTATTCATAACAGGTTCCAATCAAACAGAAATGTGAAAGAGCCATTTTTCTTTCTATATTCCATTTTTCTTCAGCATTAAGGAATAAGCAATTATTAAAGCCAACGAAAAGAAAGTGGAATGTATGTGAGAGAGAGAAACATTAGAGAGAAGAATAACGGAAAGAGAGAGAGAAGGAGAAAGGAATGGTGTGGACATATCAGTATTGCCAGAGGGATGCATATCGAACGTAGTATCATTGACGAGTCCTAAGGATGCTTGCACAGCTTGTGCGGTTTCTCCTATATTCGGTGCGGCTGCTGAGTCCAACGCTGTCTGGGAGTGGTTCTTACCGTCCGATTATCAAGCCATCATTGCTCGATCATCATCAACTTCATTGGATTCCTTGAACTTCTCTTCAAAGAAACAGCTCTACCTCAGTCTCTCCGATAACCCCATCTTGATCGACGACAATAAAAAGGTACTATTAACAAACAATCCCATATTATGGTGTGATCCTCAATCATAACCACACACTAACATTGAACATATGATATTTGTTAGTTCTTTATCAAATCAAAAGGATAATGCTCAAACTAAAACAAATTTTACTGAGTTAGCTTTTGAGGTCTCTATCTTTCTCAAACTTTGTGTGAGGCTCTGGTTTACATACTAATTGTACTCTATGCTAGTCTCACTGAAACTCAATTTTTAATCTTCATATATATGGCTAACAGCTTTGAAAATTAATAACCTCGTAACTCTGATCCAAATGGAAGCAGCAACATTGGGTGGATTGGTTTCACTATGGACTCTTGATTTTGCTTTTGGTTTAAATTAGTTATGTGAGCATGCACGAATTTAGTTATAGCGCCATATGCGAATAGAAAAACAGAATAAACACACACACATACAAAAGGAGCTTCTATCTGTGTGTTCAAATTATGAAAGATTTGGTTGTATGTATGCTTGTGGCCAGTGAAAGCAGTACCATGCTGAATAGAACCATATCTGTGCTGATCTTCTTTCTTTCTACGGAGCTTTTTCTTGGACAAATCGAGTGGTAAGAAATATTACCTTCTTGCTGCAAGGGACCTTTGCATTATAGGGGTGGCACTCCTCAGTATTGGAGATGGATTTCTCTACCTGAATCTAGGTCTATCCATACTCTATTTTAGTACTCCTTTTTATAATTTTTGGCTTTTCATATAGTTTTTAATTATGTACATGTAAATATCAAACAGGTTCCCAGAGGTAGCTAAACTTTTAGATGAGTGGTGGTTTGACATCCGTGACAAGATGCATACTTCCATGCTGTCTCCGAATACAAACTACGCCGCTTACCTTGTGTACAAATTGGCGAGAAGAGTCTATGGATTTACTAACCCTCCTCCAAAGGCTTCAGTTGGAAAAAGTGGAGAAGGTGAAGACTATAAACAAACTGTTTGTTTGTGCATGCCTGCTGTGGAGCCAAGCCAGCAAGACCAGGTTGTACTGCCGAGGATTAAAAAAGTGGGCCCCGGGGCGAAAGTTTCTCACCTGTGTTTTTGTCTCTCCTATTTTCCTTTCCCAACCAAACAGGAAAAACAACATTTTCCACCCTATTTTCCATTCTCTCTATTTTCACTCCAACCAAACACACCCTAAGTGGCATTGATATTGCAATACTGTCAAACTTATATTGTGTTAATTTTTTCCTTTATTGACAAAATTTTGCACTTAAAAAGCTTCAAGCTTACTGGTAAAAACCATCTGAGTGTTATTTAGACTCATGATTCTCCTAACTTGGCCTACGCTTCTCTTTTATTTAAACCCCTCGACTCTGCTTTGTCATTGTTCTTTTTAGTTTTGGTTATTGTTCGATCTATCATTGAGCCCAAAACCGTTTGTCTCATTGTAAACTAGATATTCATGCTCTCTTTTGTTTATTGATAGAACCATTAGTCCAAAATTTCTACAAATCTAGTAGTATAACGGAAAAAAAACAAAGCATTAAACTATAACCAATGACTCTAGTGCCACAAAACATTTTAGAAAATATTTCTCAACTATCAAGATGACAAATTGTTAATGATAAATGAACAAGTGATGTCAATAGTCTAAATTAAAACCTATCCTCCAAACTTGTCAACTCAATTATTGTTGTAGCATTACTCTCATGAAAGTCACCTACTACATCAGCATAAGCATCTTAATATTGAGAGCCAAAAAGTAGTTCCACATCTCATTAAGAGCCACAAAAAATGGTTGAATCAATTATAATATTAGGTTAAATTAATCTGATACTATACATGTTCCCATTAAAAGCTAGTTGAATTATGTTTCATCTTCTCTAAATGTTACCCTGTCTCTACAAATTCTTTGACTTAACATTTTTTTTTTTCCATTTTATTTATGTTAACATTTGATTTTTCATCGTTTACCTTTTGGGATGTAAGAGAAAGATGTCATGCTACTCTGTAGGTAATAATGAAACAATTTTTATGTGATTCAACCATTTGAATCATATTATTTTAGAAATTAATTCTAAATTTCTTTGTATCCCAAAGGTTAACGATTAGTTATGTACCTATTCTTAATGAAACCAATTTTTCCCTCTCCAGTTTTCTGCTTTCTTGGGTTTTAACAATCATATAATGGTACAAAATAGCAGAGACATAATGATATAATTATGCTACTCTGTCGACAATAATGAAAATAATAGCAACTATTATACATCCATACTAAATGGTGAAGGTCACTAAACCAAACAATTAAGGAGTTTCTTTTTGAATTTTTATTTGAAGAAGTATGAAATTATATATATAAAAAATGTATGTCATACAAAGTTAATCTCATTCGTATAAGAATTTTGATACCTATTTGCTAAAGGCAATATTCATTCATTGAAAACTTCTAAAAATGATAACAAATATCATCATTTTTCAACAATAAGCAACTAAGTTTTGCTAAAACCTTGTCACAATATTTAAATTTTTGCAATGAATGATGTCATATGCTACAATTGAAACTCTTTATCAAATACCTTCAACCATACACAATGAAAATTTTGTCATTTATACTTTCTTCTCAATCATTCTACATGAGTCCAAGTGCAATTTTTAGCTTAATTAGCTTTTAATGAACACCCATTTTAGGCAAGAAAAAAAAAATAAAAAAATAACAAGAGGCATGTATCATCAAATTAATTTTCCATTAGATAAATTATAAGTTTCGAAAATTTAAATATAGAAAATCAATGTTCCCTAGGTAACAAATAAAACACCTTATATTACCATTCCAACTTTCTAATTAAGCATTACTGCCATCTAAATCTCAAAATACATGAAGAAAAGTTTTAGGATGTTAAAATTTAGAGGAGTATTTTTTAGACATTACACAGTGGAATATTTTAAGAATCATAAGCTTTTATTAGGGTTTAATTGAGAGAATAATAATATGACATATTTGCTCTTTTCTAAAATATTAAGGAGGAAATTTCTTGATTTTAAAGTTTAAAGTGGAATTGTGAACTACTCTAAACATAAAGGATCAAAAGTGATTTAATCCTAAGTTTTTGTTTTTGTTTTTGTTTTTTTTTTTTTTTTTGGTGTGTGTATGTAAAACTATGTTTTTACTTAAAATGGTGCATAAAGAAAAAAAAAATACAAATCCTAAGTTTTTGTTTTTGTTTTTGTTTTTTTTTTTTTTTTTGGTGTGTGTATGTAAAACTATGTTTTTACTTAAAATGGTGCATAAAGAAAAAAAAATACAAAAATTCAATCCAAGAAAACTATACATGAAACAGTGAATTTTGGCTCAACAAAAATTGATTAATAAAAAAAAAAAATTCTAGAAACACAAAAAATGGCACAACATTTTCATAATACCTTCATAACTTTGTTATATTTTACTTTGACTTGTAAAAAATTGACATCTTAACAATTGTGAAAATATTATGACGATAATAAGATATCTTAACATTTTATCAAGAGAAATGTTATTTCTACAACATTTTCATCACAATTCATAAGTTGTAGGTATAACGCATTGTTATTGGTGGATAAAAAAGTAATTTCATTAGTAAGTTTAAATTACAATAACAATTTACCACCCAAGATTTAATATATATATATATATATGTAAGGGCGGGGTTTGGATCTTAAGCCCAAAAAGTAAAAGGATTAAGGCCTAAAGAGCCCAATACAAAGAATTTGTAGAGAGTGGACTAAAAGCTAGGCTTCAATGAATTGGACAACACTCACAATGGATTAAAGATGATAAGAAAACAAAGACAAACAAGTTTTATGCAAAGAAATTCTTCCTCGGTAAAGTCCGAGGAGAGTAGTTCTTGAATATATTTCTCTTAGACTTCATTACAATTATAGTTCTTAATGCTACAGTTTTTGTTTTTTTTGTTTTGTTTTTTTTTTTCTTTTTACAGATTCTCAGCTGATCCCTTGTAATGATGTTTTTCTCCTTTATATTAATCTATCTTGCTTCATCTCAAACCTCCACGTGTAGGTCAAGTTGCCTATCTTGATCCTTATCCCATTAGCACATTCTTGAAGTTTTTAGGGGTTGCTGTAAGACTGAATATCAGTGTTCAAGTATTACTTCCACATTAATGCAGCTAGAGAGTTAGCTATAGAAAATTTAATGCAGTAATAGCAGCTTTCCCTTAGATATTTCTTAGCTTCCCTTTATCCTATTCCCTCCTAACGTTTACCCATTATGTTTGTGTGTTCTTTTTTCTTTTTCTTTTTTTTTTTTTTTAATTTTTAACTCATATTTTTTCTTTTGTTAAAATTAAAAAATAAATATTTTAAATTATAATCTAATATTATAAAATATTATTTTATTCATCCGTCAGTGTTCCTGTTAGATTAGTGACGGAAGTTAGCTTCAAGGACTAAAGTGAAGGGCGTAAATTGGTTTTAGGGACTAAAAGTGGAAAAAATAAAATGTAGGGACTAAAATGGAAAAACTTCAAAATATAGGGACTAAAAGTGTATTTACGCCTTTATTTATTTATTTTCGACCATATCATCATCTTCTTCCTCTTGTCTTTCTTTTTGCACTATACTTGCAGGCCTTCACCATTCATAAAATTCTCAAGATAAAATTGTAAATAGAACCTATCTTTATTTTGTTTTAATAAACATGATTACTGTGGGGGAGGATTTTTAGTCCTGGCCACCTGCAAGCTTGATTGTCCGCTTTAGAGAGCCAAGCCCGCACGGTTTTGTTCTCAAGCGACATGGGAAGACTTTGAATGCAGTCCCACATCGGCAAGAGAAGTGCCCCACTCATGCCTTATAAGTGCTTGGCACAAACATGAGTGTACTACTACTACACATGGCACTTATAAGGCATGAGTGGGGTGCTTCCCTTTCTGATGTGGGACTACACTCAAAGTCTTCCCATGTCGCTTGAAAACAAAACCATGCGGGCTTGGCTCCCTAAAGTGGACAATCAAGCTTGTGGGTGGCCAGGACTAAAAATCCTCCCCAAAATTACCATTTGTGAGCTCATTTATTTGTCCATCTTTGTATTATGTAGCCAATATATATTGAGTGAAAGAGACTTGTATCTAAGTATCATCGAAGAGTAGAGCAGTAGAAAAGTGTCTCTTCCTTGTGAAAATACTGGCACATACAGACCTCGCTGCAATAAACCTTTGCATCACTACACTATCTAATTTTTGGTTTTGGAGTTCAAAAGAAAAAGAAAATAGATTACTTGAAAGAAGCAGAAGAAGAAAGAAGAAGAAAGATATGTCAGAGTAAGGAACCCCTTAAATTATAGGCTATAGCAGTATAAATTTTAAATATAGCTTTTCTGTCATGGTAGTTTTAATTATCAGAGGGTGTCTATTAGGTATAGCCAAGCTCATATGAAACCTTTGTTGAGGTCCAAAATTTCACAATAAAGCCCACTCCATAAAAAAAAAAATAAAGAAGGCCCAATTCGTGCAGCAAGAAGAATCAACATCAAGGCCTTATATATGTTCAGATTTCCAGCAAAAAAAGGCCATTAAAAAGTCCAGCAAATTCCAGTGAAAGAGCTGGGACGGGATCCCCAGAGGCTGCCAGAGGCTCGGGATCCTCAGGACGTGCAGCACAGCTAAAGTGAATTAAAGCAGATTTGAAGAGAGAAAAGAGACAAAAGGCACGTGGTAACCCAGACATGCAGTGGAAGTACAAAGCAAAACGCAGGGCTTTGGTTCCAACCATTTGAAGAAAGAGACAAGGAAAGATTCCATCGTAACAAGAAGGAAGAGTTGTTTTCTTTGGATCCTTCATCATCTCTTTGTAGTGGTGGAAAGTAGACATGTGTTGCTTTTCTATTGGAGAATGTGTTGGGCCTCCTTATTGGGAAATGACAAAGTTGAGTCTTGATATTGGATTGCTAGTGTGGGAGGGCTGAGGATCGGGGTACCCAGTCCAAGGATAAACGTGCCAACCTAAGCAAATAAACGCAATCAAGCCCTGAGGATTGCACTTACCTGAGGAGGACTAAAAGACTAAATGGCAGCAGGCACCTCGAAAAGCCAAGGATACGAGAGTAGATGACAAACAAAGAGTACAAAACATATAAGGGTGGAGGAAGGAAGTTTCCTAAAGGAGACAACTCCCACCTCCGCATGCAATACTCTACACCAACTTAGCTAGCTACATTAATGAGGAAATGACACTTGAATAGTGACTTCACAGCTCACAGTTCTTTCTACCACCTCCAGAAGGGTCCTGATGGGACAAGCATCCTAAAGTGTTCCACTGAGACATACAGATGGAGGGCTAAGATGCAATGGAAAGGGCTATATAAGGAAATGAACCCCCCCAGAAATTGGAGATGAACATTTTTCAAGAAAAAAGGCACGAGTGAAAGAGCAAAGGATCACCCCGTACGAGAGAGATCAACCTTGTTTATTAATAAGAGATCTATCCTCGGACTCGACTGAGGAAGAGTTTATGCGGAATTGTCTTTCTTTTCATGCATCTTAGCTATTTTTATTCTATAAGTCTTAGGCTTGCATTGCACTTGACTCGGAAGTTCACTCTCTCTAAAAATTCATTGTATTGGGCTTGGTTTGAAGGACTGGAAACCACTATTCTAAGTGGGCGGACTTTTCTTTTTGAGTCCTTACAGTTAGTATTTCACACTAATTAATACTCTTTGCACAAATATTAAAAAACTTAAGTTGATATATGAAACAGAATTAGCTCACAATTGGAATATAATTTGAAATCCATTTGAATTTTATCTCAGATTTGACTTTTATATATATATATATATATAAAATATGAACTTAAGATATGGATATTTAAACAGATCCTAAGTTCTACATTTTCCACATTTTAGAAATCTCAATCATTAAATTAAAAAAAAAAAAAAAAAAGGGGGGGGGGGGGGGGGGAAT
>NW_027069972.1:464806-533596 GCF_002906115.3 Quercus suber
TGTTGAGGTCCAAAATTTCACAATAAAGCCCACTCCATAAAAAAATAAAGAAGGCCCAATTCGTGCAGCAAGAAGAATCAACATCAAGGCCTTATATATGTTCAGATTTCCAGCAAAAAAAGGCCATTAAAAAGTCCAGCAAATTCCAGTGAAAGAGCTGGGACGGGATCCCCAGAGGCTGCCAGAGGCTCGGGATCCTCAGGACGTGCAGCACAGCTAAAGTGAATTAAAGCAGATTTGAAGAGAGAAAAGAGACAAAAGGCACGTGGTAACCCAGACATGCAGTGGAAGTACAAAGCAAAACGCAGGGCTTTGGTTCCAACCATTTGAAGAAAGAGACAAGGAAAAGTACGACTGGAAAAGCTGGAGCAAAAGCCAAAAAGCCTCAGGTCAGCCAACGGGAAAATCTGGAAATAGGAAGCTAGCTGGGAGACTTTCATCTCATCGCAACAAAAGGAAAGAAACTATGAAGAAAAGGAAAAGACATAATCCTGAAGCAACCGGGGGGGGGAATCAATAATAAAAAAATCTCAGAGTTTTAATATTGTTGTATAAAATCTTACTTGAGAACCCCTCATAAAAAAGAAAGAGTTGAAATAGAGGAAAAGGTAAATGGAACTTTTCGGTCGTCTGGGGCTACTCGGTTTCCAAGATGAATTGATAGGATACCAAGCAGTCATAATGCCAAAACATTGGGTCATCATTTTGTATTTGGTAATGCATCATTTTGTGGAGCATTTAATTATCATGGCTACCTTTCACTATCTAAAATGTAAGCTTTTCCTTGCCATTCTGTTAATGGTAATTATTGCGTCATAATCAATGTTCAGTGTAAAGTGTATAAACTGTTTCTGTAGGCTTTTGATATATTTTGTGGTATCTCCCAACCTTCCCAAATTCCTAACGTTTGATTCAACATTCTATCCTAACCAGAACTAAAATATAAGGAAATCCTACTAAAATGAAAAATTCTGTATATATATATAGACTCTCAAAACATAGAAGTAAGTTAAAGAAAATACAATCTATACAAAAAGAGAGGGTTGTAAATGCCTCGTTGTGCACAGGAGCGAAGTACCTTTATCAATTATGTTAACTAGCAAAGAAGAAGAAAGGTAAAAGGGTTGTGATTCCTATTTTTAAATAAGCTAGTAGTAAATGATATCTAATATTCGTCAAATAAAATTAGAAAGTTGTTGGGTTTTAAAATAGTGTAGCGAGTGATGTCAAATTGGTTGAATATAATGAGCAAGTGTGTTGTGGGCTCAATGATACTATTATAAAAAGGACTTTCCATGTGACTTCATGCGTGCTAGACAGCTAAAGGTCACAACTCCGTACTTGCTAGCAAAGGTAATATAGCATTTAGTAAACCACTTTTCCTTAGTAGTAACATAACCAAGACCTTACCAAGTGTAAGTAAAAGATAAACTATACATTAATTTCCCTTTTCGTTTTTGATGGGTAAATATTGATTTACTCATTCTTTTATAACCTAGTAAAAAAGGACGACCATTAACGTAACCAAATTTTACGTAGTTAGAGAGACTCATATGTTTGAATTAATGCAAGTATTACAAATTCCTTGAATCTGTAATTAATTTGGTGCCGATTGCATTAGGAGCTAAGTCGCTTAAAAAGAGTGGCCACCAAATAAGTACCGGCGCAGCTTTCTTTGCATTTCCATCACAGCATGCATGCATCCACCCTTAATTTCTTTAACCCCACACCATCCCAATTAAGTACCACCTTCAACATGTTGTATATATACTCCAAGACTCTTCAACTTCTCTCCATTAATTAACATATTCTCAAACTTCTTCAATATCAAAAAACTCTCTCTCCCTATTCCCTAAGCAAATCAACATGGCCAAGTTTTCAAGGCTCTTTTACACCCTTTTCTTCATTCTTTCTGTCTCCCACATATCACGTGCAAATATAGTTTACAATGTCATAAATTTTGGAGCTAAACCAGATGGCAAAACAGACTCAACCCCAGCATTTCTTAATGCATGGTCTGCAGCTTGTGCTTCCTCGGACTCTTCAACCATAAATGTGCCTAAGGGAAGGTACTTGATTGGCTCCTTGACCTTCAAAGGTGAATGCAAAAGCTCTGATATCGCATTCCAGATTGATGGAACTCTAGTGGCTCCAGCAGATTATCGTGTTCTTGGCCAAGCTAGTAATTGGCTCAGCTTTGAAGGTGTTAGCGGAGTTACCATTATTGGAGGAGCACTCGATGCCAAAGGATCAGGCTTATGGGCTTGCAAAGATGCTGCCACTAACTGTCCCAGCGGAGCCACGGTATTACTTTGTTGATTTTGTGCTTTTCTGATCTCTTTATTAGTAATCCATTCCATGATTATAATTTTTTTTTAAACAATATTTCAAAGTCAAATCTTTCAAATCAGCGTATTTTTTTTTTTTTTTTGTTAAGGTTGTAATTTGCATACAATATCACTTTTACATGCAATTACTGCCAAACTCAATTTTATTATGCGTTAGTCATAACTTGCTACCTCAATAATTAAAAAAAAAAAAAAAAGTTACGAAAGCTGTTATGTAATTATTACATCTGTTTCTGCATGGTTTTGACAATTAACTTCATTAATTTTTAAATGAAGACAGAAAGACTTTTGTTTTGTTCGGTATTATTTCATGTGCATTCATACTAATTACATAGTAGTTCATATATTACTCATCATATATATATATATATATATAAATTTATAAAAAAAAAATAATAAAAAAAGAAAAAAAAAAAGGGAAAGGTCTAAAAGGCCAAAAGGGCTGAGGTTACTTTCATAAACGTTCACCTAAAGGCTATATATATATATATATATATATAAGTCAATATACGATGATGACAATAATCATCAAAATAAATAATAATCACGACGATGGTAATTATTATTGTCCTTTGTTACTATTGAATCATGTACGTACTAGCATTTGATCTCGATGGTTATTTCTAGCCTTTTATTTTAAAATAGATTTCTTGTGGGTGATTGCAGACATTAAGTTTTACCAATTCTTACAACATTAGGATCAACGGGTTATTGTCACTAAATAGTCAGATGTACCATATTGTATTCAACGGCTGCCAGAATGTGCATGTTGAAAGAATCAAAATTATAGCCTCCGGGGACAGCCCCAACACAGACGGCATCCATGTTCAACTATCAAGTAATGTTGTAATAGTTAACTCCACCATCAAAACTGGGGATGATTGCATCTCCATTGGCCCTGGCAGCAAGAACTTGTGGATTGAACACATCAAATGCGGCCCCGGTCATGGCATTAGGTGAATAAAATAAATTTTATAGATCTTTTATTTGGTTGAAAATATGATAGTTACAATAGCAGAGATATAATATATTGGGTGAATGGAATTCCTCTGCTTGTTGCAGCATAGGGAGCCTTGCGAAGGACATGGAAGAGGCAGGGGTACAAAATGTGACGGTCAGTAAAGCCATTTTTATTGGTACCCAAAATGGACTGAGGATAAAGTCCTGGGCCAGACCCAGTTCTGGATTTGCCCAACGGGTTCGCTTTTTAGGAGCTGTTATGCACAATGTCCAAAATCCTATAGTTATAGACCAAAATTACTGTCCTCACAATACCAATTGTCCTGGTCAGGTAAGAAATCTTGTTATCTTATTTATAGATATGACACAGACTACTTTTATGGTCTCATAAACTACTTTCTATGGTCCAAATGAACATATCTTGAATGTATTTCATGTTTTCATATGCCAGGTATCTGGAGTAAAAATCAGTGATGTGTTATACCAGGATATCAGAGGAACATCAGCAACACAAATTGCTATAAAATTTGATTGTAGTGCCAAGAACCCTTGCACTGGGATAAGAATTGAAAATGTCAATTTGATTTATCCAAATCAAGTAGCTCAATCGTTTTGTACAAATGCAATTGGGAAGACCGTCGGTTCAGTCCAACCAAATGGTTGTTTGTAAAGGGAATGAGTGTTTTGTGTATTGCCATTTATAAAATACCATTTTGGGGTTACTTTTTAGCATTTTTGGATAGAAAACTGAATTCATTAAGATGAAATTGAAGTACAACAAGGCAACTAAATTACAGAGGATACAAATTAGGCATGTTCTAGTTGGAGAAGAAGTTGAACCATAGGAGGATCAATCCCCTTCCAAACCTGATAACTACCATTACGTCTAGCATAACTAGCTAGCTCATGAGCTACCTTGTTGTATTCCTTTTTCAAATGCTGAATTTTCCAACAACTGAAGGTCTTAAGGATGCTATTAATTCCCTGATGCAGATGGCCAAAGTCACGACCCAAATCCATGGAATATGAATTTAGATGAATGACTAACTTACTTATCTTACATAACTCAATAAACATAATTAATTTCATAATTAAATAGAACTCCAAATAAACAATACTCTTAATAAACCTCTTACAATATCTAAAATCCACAATTTAGAAATAATCTCTAGTTACTGTAAAATCTTAAGCTAAATAAAAATAACTAAAAATCATTCAAGGCTTCAAGTATTATTGACATTGCCTAAAAACTCCCATGCTCTACCTTGCACCTTATACACACAGTGGGCTAGGATTTAATATATATAACCCCAAAGAAAAAACGTTAAAGCCATCCTAATATAAATATATAACCACAAGTGAAAACCTTACGGCCATCCTAATATATATAACCACAATTGAAAGACCTTAAAGCCATCTAATATATATAACCACAAAGACAAACGTAAAAGCCATGTTCTTGAANTTTTTTTTTTTTTTTTGTTAAGGTTGTAATTTGCATACAATATCACTTTTACATGCAATTACTGCCAAACTCAATTTTATTATGCGTTAGTCATAACTTGCTACCTCAATAATTAAAAAAAAAAAAAAAAGTTACGAAAGCTGTTATGTAATTATTACATCTGTTTCTGCATGGTTTTGACAATTAACTTCATTAATTTTTAAATGAAGACAGAAAGACTTTTGTTTTGTTCGGTATTATTTCATGTGCATTCATACTAATTACATAGTAGTTCATATATTACTCATCATATATATATATATATATATAAATTTATAAAAAAAAAATAATAAAAAAAGAAAAAAAAAAAGGGAAAGGTCTAAAAGGCCAAAAGGGCTGAGGTTACTTTCATAAACGTTCACCTAAAGGCTATATATATATATATATATATATAAGTCAATATACGATGATGACAATAATCATCAAAATAAATAATAATCACGACGATGGTAATTATTATTGTCCTTTGTTACTATTGAATCATGTACGTACTAGCATTTGATCTCGATGGTTATTTCTAGCCTTTTATTTTAAAATAGATTTCTTGTGGGTGATTGCAGACATTAAGTTTTACCAATTCTTACAACATTAGGATCAACGGGTTATTGTCACTAAATAGTCAGATGTACCATATTGTATTCAACGGCTGCCAGAATGTGCATGTTGAAAGAATCAAAATTATAGCCTCCGGGGACAGCCCCAACACAGACGGCATCCATGTTCAACTATCAAGTAATGTTGTAATAGTTAACTCCACCATCAAAACTGGGGATGATTGCATCTCCATTGGCCCTGGCAGCAAGAACTTGTGGATTGAACACATCAAATGCGGCCCCGGTCATGGCATTAGGTGAATAAAATAAATTTTATAGATCTTTTATTTGGTTGAAAATATGATAGTTACAATAGCAGAGATATAATATATTGGGTGAATGGAATTCCTCTGCTTGTTGCAGCATAGGGAGCCTTGCGAAGGACATGGAAGAGGCAGGGGTACAAAATGTGACGGTCAGTAAAGCCATTTTTATTGGTACCCAAAATGGACTGAGGATAAAGTCCTGGGCCAGACCCAGTTCTGGATTTGCCCAACGGGTTCGCTTTTTAGGAGCTGTTATGCACAATGTCCAAAATCCTATAGTTATAGACCAAAATTACTGTCCTCACAATACCAATTGTCCTGGTCAGGTAAGAAATCTTGTTATCTTATTTATAGATATGACACAGACTACTTTTATGGTCTCATAAACTACTTTCTATGGTCCAAATGAACATATCTTGAATGTATTTCATGTTTTCATATGCCAGGTATCTGGAGTAAAAATCAGTGATGTGTTATACCAGGATATCAGAGGAACATCAGCAACACAAATTGCTATAAAATTTGATTGTAGTGCCAAGAACCCTTGCACTGGGATAAGAATTGAAAATGTCAATTTGATTTATCCAAATCAAGTAGCTCAATCGTTTTGTACAAATGCAATTGGGAAGACCGTCGGTTCAGTCCAACCAAATGGTTGTTTGTAAAGGGAATGAGTGTTTTGTGTATTGCCATTTATAAAATACCATTTTGGGGTTACTTTTTAGCATTTTTGGATAGAAAACTGAATTCATTAAGATGAAATTGAAGTACAACAAGGCAACTAAATTACAGAGGATACAAATTAGGCATGTTCTAGTTGGAGAAGAAGTTGAACCATAGGAGGATCAATCCCCTTCCAAACCTGATAACTACCATTACGTCTAGCATAACTAGCTAGCTCATGAGCTACCTTGTTGTATTCCTTTTTCAAATGCTGAATTTTCCAACAACTGAAGGTCTTAAGGATGCTATTAATTCCCTGATGCAGATGGCCAAAGTCACGACCCAAATCCATGGAATATGAATTTAGATGAATGACTAACTTACTTATCTTACATAACTCAATAAACATAATTAATTTCATAATTAAATAGAACTCCAAATAAACAATACTCTTAATAAACCTCTTACAATATCTAAAATCCACAATTTAGAAATAATCTCTAGTTACTGTAAAATCTTAAGCTAAATAAAAATAACTAAAAATCATTCAAGGCTTCAAGTATTATTGACATTGCCTAAAAACTCCCATGCTCTACCTTGCACCTTATACACACAGTGGGCTAGGATTTAATATATATAACCCCAAAGAAAAAACGTTAAAGCCATCCTAATATAAATATATAACCACAAGTGAAAACCTTACGGCCATCCTAATATATATAACCACAATTGAAAGACCTTAAAGCCATCTAATATATATAACCACAAAGACAAACGTAAAAGCCATGTTCTTGAATTAGGAATTGCAATTCCATGACTCTGTTCAAGAAACCACATAATGGGTAGTGGGCAATCTAGGATTTAATATATATTTATCCCAATGAAAATGTAAAAGCCAAAGAATTAAGATTTAAAACATAACTTTTGTTCTAGAACACACAGTGGGCAACTAATGTAATAGTGCAAACAACAATTCTAGGAAAAATCCCTTTCAAAAAATCTAAATATCACTAACGTTCCAGGATAAAATTCTAACCTATTAATCCTTTGTTTATAATAAATAGAAAATCATACTTGGAACAATTGTTTGCCTCTTCAATTATATGTATTCTAAACTTTAAGGAAAAAAATATACCTCCTAGCCTTCTTAGTGATGAAACCCTTCATATGAAAACCTTGATTTATCTTTCCCTCTACCCTGTAGTTAACGCATTAGAGATATGGGCATAGTGGGGTAGTGGACTGCAGATGCTACCAAAAAATAAAGCACTTATGACCCATCGATTATATATAAAAGAAAAAAAAAAATGTAATAACTCCAAATGAGGGTATGTGGGGTATTACAGCAAGACTGCCATTTGTATTTCCGGCTTGAATATCTTGGACTACCATCAGAGCATCTGATTCAATATAAACCTGTGACAGCTCCAGCTCCTTAATTAGCCAAGAGTACTCCATTCTCAACCACAAATATCTCCGTTTCTTCGCTGGAATATTGGCCAGAGAGGGACTTGCACAATGCTGCTGTGGTGTCGCCCTTGCTATCCCTTAACCCTTATGACTACCCCAATACTGGACAATCTGCCATCAGCTGATGTAGCTCCATCTACATTTTATTTTGAACACGCCTGGGGGTGGGGCTTTCCACCCTAAAAACACTGGCTGCTGGTTTTGACAGCAAAGAGTACTTGCTTCTTTGAAATCAAGAATTAAGTCTCCTGGCATAGTTCCAGACCTGTGCAGGGGAGTGGTCAATATTCTCAAAGACTTTGGTTCCTGTTGTACCAAATGGTCCAGGCCACCCCGAAAAATGTTTCAAGGTCTTGGGAGGTTCCTTTAGACAAAAATTCCATGGCTATATCTGATACGTCTAAGGGTCCTGCTCTCAGGTTCACTGGGCACTCATCCCATCTGTTCCAAACCTGCCTTGCATTGTCACAAAAAACTAGAGAGTGGGCTATGGTTTTAACTTCATTATCACACATGGGGCAGATCAATACCTCTTTTGCTCAGATTTAGCTTAGTTGGGAGGGCATTCACACAAGCTCGCCAGGCAAAAATACGAACCTTTGCTGGGATCTTCAGGTGCCAGATTTTAACATGGTCTTTACATTTTAGTCGCAGTCGATTTAGTCTTGACCGACAACTTATTCTCGTTAAACACTTACGTGGCAAACTGTGTGCAACGCTAACTGGCTTACAGGTGACTAATAAAAAAAAATAATTAATTGCTATTTAAAAAAGACGCGTCAACAATTTTAAAGTGAAAATATGAAAAATAATATACAAACATTTGAAACATAACCCAGATACGCAAAAAATAATTCCTAGTTTTTCTTTCGCTTACTTGGTAACCAAACACAAAAATAAACAAATCCAAATCGGTCACATACACAAAATACAACACAGACATGGTTTGCAAGACCCACAAGCTCTACAAAGAAATCTCATAACAAACTCAATATTTTGAATCCAAACCCACCATTACGAAATCTTTGTTTTCTCTAACCTTCATATCTCTCTCTTTTTTTTTTTTTTTTTTTTTGAAAGGCTGTTAAATCTGCGCACAAGGCCAAGGAAATAATAAACACCTCTCACAGGATGATGAAGGATGAAAAGGCCAAGCACATAGCTGCCGTGGAGGCCTTTAGGGTGGTGGATAAAAAATCTCAAAAGCTTACCACCAAGTTGACCGAGGCTAAAAGAGATAAGAAAAGCGCTGAGGTAGCTCTGGAAGGGGCGGAAAGGTAGGCAGAGGCTCAACGTAAGTAGCTTCGCCAGGCCGAGGATGACCTCTCCGCAACCATAAGCCAAATTAAAGTCTTGACGAAGAAATTGGAAGAGGCCAAGAAAGCTAAAGAGCAAGCTGAGCAGGATGGATACGACGTGGGTGTGGCAGAGACTAAAGAATCCCTCAGGGCTGAGGTCTCGAAGGTATGCAGATTTTACTACCTTCAAGTGTGGAACAAGACCCTCGACCAAGCTGGGGTTAAGGCCTCATCTACCCTTAGGAGAGCAGAGAGTGTGTACTATCCTCCAGCCCTCCGTGCCTCAAGCTCCTCAAGCTCTAAGGCTGACACTGCCTCCAATGAGGCAGATGAAGGCAAGGAAAGTCCAACCAAAGCTCTTCCTACAACCAACATCCCCTCCAAGGAGGCAAAGTTGCCCGAGGTTGCTAAAAAGGTAGCAGACAAGACTAAGGAAGTGGTTCGAGATATCACCCTGCCTTCAGCTGCCCTAAAGATCCTTCCAAGGAAAAAGAGTCTTCACATAACATGGAAATTGTGCTGGCAACTCTCCCTATACCTACTAAGGAAGACCTCAAAGGCAAAGGTCAAGATCCCTTCACGGCAGCCTCTGCCTAGCCTGCCAAGACTCCAAAGGACAAACTTATAATAAAAATAAAGCCATAAGTAGTTTTTTTTTTTTTTTAAATGTTATTTCTATTTCCAAGATTTGTAATAAATTTGATCTTTTGTAACTAATATGCCCTTTTCTAAGGCTTAAATTAATGAATGTTATGAACATTTCCTTTACTCTTGTGATACTCATTCAAGTCTTGATATAGTTTCTATTTTATTTAACACTTAGCCAACGTGGTAATGAGATATAGCTCCATTTATTTATCTGCATAAGTGGTAGCATAGTTATCACACCTCACATGATCAGCAACAGGATAGGTTAAACCTACTAAGTCCACAATCTTGGCAAAGTATAACCTTAACCTCGAAAACATACATAATGGTAGAGTATCCACACATGTTTGACTCCACTTAATCCTCCACTTATCAGTAAGTCTAAAGGACTAGAGGGACAATCAATTCTCAAATAGATAATAGATATACTTGGTGTACTTACAAATGCTTTAAGTGATGCTCATGAATGTCCATTTGCTCAAGTTACTACCATGAAGATCTCTGCTATTCAGCATGATTGGTTCTTCTTGATACTTAAACGAATAATAGAAAGTATTAATTTACCCAAAGTATGCGGTTCAAGGAGCCAAACATGACTAAGGTTTTGTTTAATACTTAGGAAGAGTGATTGAAGATATCAATTTACCCCAAGGTATGTGGTCCGAGGAGCTAGGCATGACCAAAATTCTATTTGATACTTAGGAAAATAATAAGAAGTATTAATTTACCCAAAGCATGTGATCTGAGGAGTCAAGCATAACTAAGGTTTTATTTAACACTTAGGAAAATAACATGAAGTATTAATTTACCAAAAGTATGTGATCCGAGGAGCTAGGCATAACTAAGGTTCTGTATAACACTTAGGAAAATGCCATGAAGTATTAATTTACCCAAAGTATATGGTCTGAGGAGTTAGGCATAACTAAGGTTTTGTTTAATACTTAAAAAAATGACATGAAGTATTAATTTACCCAAAGTATGTGGTCCGATGAGCCAAACATAACTAAGGTTCTGTTTAACACTTAAGAAAATGACATGAAGTATTAATTACCTAAAGTATGTGGTTCGAGGAGCCAGGCATAACTAAGGTTCTGTTTATTAATTTACCCAAAGTATGTGGTTTGAGGAGTCAAGAATAATTAAGATTCTATTTAATACTTAGAAAAATGACATGAGGTATTAATTTACCCAAAGTATGTAGTCCGAGGAGCCAGGCATAACTAAGATTCTGTTTAACACTTAGGAAAATGACATGAAGTATTAATTTACCCAAAGTGTGTGGTTTGAGGAGCCAGGCATAACTAAGGTTCTATTTAACACTTAGGAAAATGACATGAAGTATTAATTTACCAAAACTATAGATATACGTGTATATTTATGTGTGTATATACATTTTGAAAAGAAAGTGTATTTTGGGATTTTTTTTGTTTTGAAAAATATGGGCTAAAAAAACTCCTTTTTTTATAAAAACAAAGTAATTTGGCTCCAATTTATTATCTTTGAATTTATGGTGAAAGATGATAATGTATGCATGGTTACCCTTGTAGGGTTGTGAACCCTTAAGGTGTGGGTAAGATCCTAACATGTGATTGAACCTTGGTTCACTCTTTAAGGGTTAAGGATATGAAACAAGTTGAAATTAAATAGAACTTGGTAAGCATGGGTGCACCTGTAACATGGAATAAACACACATTCCCCTTGACTCATTTTGAAAACATTGCTAACTTCGGTAATCTTATCTTAGGCTTGGATGTTCACTTAGTCAATTTTTCATAGGTAGTCATGCTAGCTAAGCTTACTTTATGAGACTTGGTAAAAAGGGTGCCACCTAGAATCCTAAAGAATGGAGACCTTGTTCATCGTATTTCGCCCCTCATAGAGGTCGTGAAATAGAATGGATCCAAGGGGAATCGTTTCAACTCACCTCTCTTACGACATAGTTAGTTACAAGAAGGCTGTCTATTTTGATTCCAAAACTATCTAAGGTAAGAGAGTATTGCTTTTAGCTTCACCTTGAGCCCAGGTTTGACCCATGACAATGAAGGACATTTTATGCATTTTGAACATTTAAAGGGGAAAGCTTTTTGGCACAAGACAAAATATGTATATAAAGTGTTGCACAAATTAAATCTCTAACTTATAGTTTTCAAACAATAAGGAAAGCAAACAAAATACAAATACAACATGCGGGCAAGATATGTATATGTAAGAAAAGAAAGCATGCATATGTATATACAAAAATAAGAAGTCAAAAAGCTGAGTATAAAATTTATTTCACAAAATGATGACATTGGAATTAAATTAAAAATCCTAGGCCTAAACTCACTAACCATCACTAGTGGAGTCGCCAAGATGTGGGTGCCCCAAAAAAAAGTGGTGTAAATGCCTTTTGATTAAGGCCCTTTTTTTGTTTTATCGCACATTCGGTCCTTGGCAACATAATCCTTTTGTGTGCATGTGTTTCTAGGTTGAGGTGTGTATGTGTGTGTGTGTCTCTTTTTCTTATTTTATTTCTAGGAGTCGTTACCAACCATTAGTTTTGTATTAAGTGTGATTGGTCACCTATTTGTCTAATTCTTTTTTAGTTACCTAATTAACTAAAAAAAAAAAAAAAAACCAAACTTTCAAACAAAAGATCTTGAACTCAGAAGTTCGGTTACAGGTGGGGTAGGTGTTAGGCGCTCCTCACCACTTATCCAAAGGATAGTGTCTCATTTTAATTTTAATTCCAATGTTAGAGTTTTAGAGAAAAAAAATTAGCATTTGGCATTTGGTTTTAAAGAAAAAATATTTTGTACAATACAAAATATAACATGTGAGAATTTACCACGTTACAAAAATAATATATATAGTTTAAAATGTCTCTTAGATTTTTTTTTTTTTTTTTTGGTCTCTTTGGATTCCATGAAATACAAAGGTTGTAGGGATAATCATGTTTCTTTGATTTTGAAACATCATATGATTATTGTTTTTACACTTTGCCCAAGTTTGCACAATTTTGCATTTGATGCGCACACGCGCGCGCACACACACACACACACACACAATCTTTGACATGATTTGTACTTAATATCATGATTCTATCATGCTTTGATGTTTTATGTCTTCACATGTCTTTTTTTTTTTTTTTTGAATTACTCTTTAAATTAAGTTTTTGGGGTTTTAATTCGAAATTTTTTATTTGGGACTAACTTGTTGCTAATCAATTTTGTTGCCCTTTGCATTTCATCTTGCTCTTTGATATTACATGATATAGCTTGATGATGTCTCCCTTCAAGAAATCAGTTGTGAAAGGAAGTAGTAGCAAGGGAAAAGAACCGATGATTGATCTTGATAGCCTCACCCCTAAGTCAAAGAAGACTCGATCGTCAACATGATTTTATGATGCCGACAAGTTCAGATCATATGCTGCATATCAAGCTTATGAGAACTAGCTATTCCATGACAAAAAGGGGGAGATGGTTCATGATAGGGGGAGTGTAATGATAGGGAGAGAAAGAGCTAGATCAAAGGGGGAGCAATGGAGATGAAGAGCAAGAACAAGAGCAAGAAATGCCCATGCTTAATATTTTGTTCTATGTTGTGTATTTGACAATCTTTTAATATGTACCTTTGCTTTCTAGCTATTGAGTACTCTTACATTATGTTTGCATTATCTTTAGTACACTTGTGCCCTTGTTGGATCTTGTATCCTTGATGCAAATACCTTAGTGTTTTGCATCAATTAAGTGTTGGACATGCAAATGATACTTTGCATTGAGTTTATTAGCTTGCATGTCTGGATGTTCATTAATTGTATGAATGATCATTGTGGTCACTATTTGTAGTGATTGTTCTTGTTTGGTCAAGCCATGCCTTATTGTTATATTCTCTATTGCTTGATCGCATTATGCTTGCTACATATGCATTTCAAGATTTTTGCTTACAATGATCGTCTTATGTTATTGTTTTTAGGAAAAACTTGTTCTTATGGTTCAAGAGTTTCATAGAATCTAGAGTTAGGTATAAGTGAGTTTTGACAACTGTTCCAACTCACATTTTAAGTTTAGAGTCTGTTTTAGGGTTTTGTCATAGAATAGCCAAAGGGGGAGATTGTAAGGTTGAATTTATTCAATCATGTGTTGGCTTTATTCCGTGCCAAATTTGCTTGTATTTCAACAATTAGATACCCTGTATTTAGGTGGGAATAATGTAAGGGTTGTGTGTGAGAAAAGTGTGAAGAATTCAAGTGTGTGAGCTTTCAAGTGGTTTCTCATGATTGGATCTTGCGAGTGACTTGCGATTGGCAACTCGCCAAAATGCCACATGTGTGAAGCATGTAAAAAGTTGAAGGGTCTCGACAACTGGGGCACTATAGGACAAAAATTGACAGTCTGGCTGAGCAATTAACTTGCAACTCATCCCACTTGCAAGACTCAGTCACCAAAATGTCTTGTTTTGCAAAAAATGACTTTTCACATTCCTCACATACCTTACTATAAATTCCCTTATACCCACAAAATGTAAAGAGTTTTTAGAGAGAGAAAACTAAGATTGACTCATCCACAATCTTAGACATTTGATTTTCCAAATTCCTCTACTCTCACTCTCTCCATTGACATATACTTGAGAGACTCATTTGCCAAATCCTTGTCTCACCATACCCATATCAGTGGGGAGATATTTTGGTGCTTGGAAAGCAGTTTGGAGATGACAAATTCATTTGGTTGATGCAATGAGCTTATTGCGATTAGGCTTAACCCTGTTGGAGCAAGAAACTTGGAGGGCTTAGGTGCATTGGGTAGAATAGGTTTGGAGGGTTTACTGCTATTTATGTATCCTAACTTTATTCTTTAACTGATCATTTTACTGCTTGGAGGGCGGCAGAGAAGTTTTTCGCTGAGTCATTCGGTTTCCTCTTCGATAACACGTGCCGATGTTATCTTTGTGTTTGTATCTCTCTAACCCTTATTCTTGCCTTCTAATTGTTGTTGTGTTGTGATTGATTACGGTGTAAAGTTGTTTATCTAATTGAGTTTTTGCTTGTACTTATTATTCCTCACATTTATTGTTTAAGTATAAGCTTGTGTTGGTTATATTTAAAATTAGGAGTCTAAACATTCATTAGTGTTTTATACACCAAGTGAACTTTCATAAAGAATTTAAAAGCAATACATAATGTAAAATGCACTCCCTTTAAAGGAATTTAATGACAAGACAATAATGTAAAAACTTGAATTTAAACGAATTTAAAGACAATACAATAATGTAAATGGGTTGATTTGAATTTTTTTTTTTATAAAGAAATTTCTCCTAAATAAGCCCAAAATCTTGTCACATCCAAGTTTATGAGTTCTTTTCCATGTTGGGAAATGAGAGTCTTGGAGACATCTACCATTTTCTCGGAAACATACACATATTGTGCTTAGGAACAAGGTTTAGAACCCATTTAAGAGAAACTCATCTATGGTAAATCACTATCTTCCTTCTAAGGCTGGCCATGCACGAGAAAAATCTTCCACAAGCCTTCTAGTTAGGAAGATGAGGACTTACTAAAGATTTTAGGTTGTTTTCTCTTTTAAAATCCAAGGGATTTAAAGAGAGAAGACAACAAGACAACAAAGAAAAAAATGGGTAGAAAACATTTTTTACGAGAGAGAGAGAGAGAGAGAGAGAGAGAGAGAGAGAGAGAGAGAGAGAGAGAGAGAGAGCATTAAAGAATAAAGAACATAGACAATAAATACACAATAGAGAGATATAGAACAATATGTAAAGAGAAAAAAGAATAGATGAACAACATAAAAAATAGCATTTCTATATATATATATATAATATGATGTACTTACAAAGAGAGAAGGAAAGAGAATGGTGTAGCTATGAACAAAACTACCCATCTCTATTACAAAGCTTGCCTAAGAGTTTTGGAAGTGTGAAAATGGTGAAAAAGGGGGATGGAGTTTCTGTTTAGAGAGGGGTATTCCTAAATAAAATGATAGAGAAACTATATTCCAGAGAGAGAGAGAGAGAGAGAGAGAGAGAGAGAGAATTTTTAGGTTTTTTGTGCATGATATAGCTATTGGGGGGGGGGGGTCTTTTTATGGAGGGGTTAGATGTTGCAGCAACATCTCACCCAGCCATAGCAGCATATTGCTTTATTGCTTTGTGCAGATAGGGGTGAGATGTTTCTACAATATCTCACCCAAATTGCCTTGATGCACACAATTTTACATTTATTCTTTTTCCTCTTTTCAACCCCATTTTGGATCTACTGTTTGGAGGTGTTTTTGGAGCTTAAATTTCTTCAAACTTGGTGTCCCTAGAAAGGTTTGGATGTCTGGTTTCCATGGATCTAGATCTTGTATGTTTTGGAGCTACAGTCATCAAGATATCGCATCTAGAAGGGAGGTGACGTAGTATAGGAAATTTAATAGCACTTTTCTTGGAAAATTCATTTCTCCTAATCCGGAGCAGATATCGCCGAGCTCTTTTTACGAAAATTAGATGACTCATAATACTTAAATTTGTTTCAGGCATATTGCACCAGTTGTGGCTAAATTGGTACAAATTTTTGAGCAAAAATGCCCTAAAAATAGCTTCTTCTTTTTTTACTTGAAAATAATAACATTTAATCAAGATTTTGGTATTTTCTTGATATCTCATATGTTTTAACTCCGATTTTGGCCTGTGAACTGTCGTTTCGAAGGGAATTTCATAATATTTAAGATGGTTTAAAATTTACCTAGATCAGATGGTTGGATAAAAAATTCATTGTTTTGACCATTCCCAGTTAAGTTAGTCAAAGTTTGTCAATTTTTGCTAGAAATGGCAAGTTTGATTTTGAATTTTTTGTTTTGTTGTCCAATTAGGGTAAATAGGATTTTTTTTCACACTGTTTCCAACTTTTGGTTTTCAAAATCATGGTTTTCACCATTTTTTAAGATTTAAATCATTATTTTGGCACGTTAATCAGGGTCACACAAAATACGATATCAACAACTTGGAGAACAATACATAAAGTTCCTCCATTTAAATCATGACACATATCATTAATGAGAGTTAATCACATGTCTTCATATCTCCTCAACACTCCTATCAATAGAGACTTGCCTCAGTCTTGTGGAGAGACATTTATACACAAAGTCTTGAAACTCTATCAAAATCAAGCTCCAAAGCCTCCAAAGAACTTCAAGAACTCCAAAGAAACTTTGTCAAAATTATTTCAATTGTTTGATTTCCAAGCTTGAAATTTTGTATTTACAGTAGCTACTACAACTTGAGAAAATACTAGGCATATCATCAAATTAGTTATTTTTTTGTGGGGGCAAGGGGGTGTGAGGGGCAGTGGTGGCTCTAGGATTATTTTTTAGGGGAGTCAATATGAAATATAAATTATACAAAATTTAAAATAAAAGAGAACTTGAATATATCGACATCACAAAAAACAAAACCAAAAAAAAAAAAAAAACCGAAATACATAAAGTTTTACAATTGCTTTCTATGATGTTTTATATATTGAAATTGTTAAATGATTTCTTCATTATCAATCCTACGAGCTACAATTATTTATCCATTGATCTCTCATTGATCCATTGGACTTAGTTTAAGTTCAGATTAGTTTACTTGCCCAAATCCAAATCCTCATAAGCAATTATCAAATATAAAATGAGGGCAAAAATTACATTTTACCACTCTAAATTATACCCAAAATTACACTTTGCACCCTAAACTATTCGAATGCACAGTTTGCACCCTAAACTATGACATTTGTTACATTTTGCAGCCCCAACGTTAGTTTTACCGTTAAGTTAGACAAAAAATATGAAACACATGACTTGCACATGTGTATTACTTAAGTGACACAAACTTAAAAGACCCAAAACCCCATCTTATTAATCAATTTTTTTCCCCCAGCTCTGTCTCATGTGTATCAGCCCCTCTCCCTAAATCAAAATCCCTATAGTCATAAATCCCCAAATCAAAATCATCTTCGGCACCACCCCTGTGACACCACTCTTAATGGTGGAGCAACACATTTTATTTATCAACTTTCAAATAAGCCAATGATTTTGCAACATAGCAAGTGATAATTCCTGGATGGTTTTGAAGGAAAAGTTGTTATGATGGAGCAATGAGTAATGATTTTCAGAATAACCCTCCATGCTAGTTTCCTGGATTGTTGTAAAAATGTGCACAAAAAACAAAGAACAGCAAATGATGATAGAAAAATTTAGTGGAAAGCTTTGCACATAATTCAATGATTAATACCACGAAGTAGTATCTTCTTGCCCTTCCCTAGGCATTAGGATCAAAGAATGTCAAATGTCATCCATAACCGCACACTTCCCATCCTTGAAGCATGCCAAAGAGACCACGTTACCAACTATATAAATATGAATAGCAGAAAAATACTAAGCTGCAACTGTTGATGTTCTTGGGAAATCAAATTCAAAGAAACCAAAGGAGGATGACAATGGCTGACTTACACACAGTGGTTGCAAGGTTGAAGATGAACTTCAAATGATCATTGCAACGCACCGTTTCATTTAGCATTACCTGTGGACTGAAGCTGTTACAACTGGCGCCAAAATGCAGTTAAAATTCTGTTATGAATTCTGTTATAAGTTCCATAAATTGTGGAATGATAGTTAGGCAGTTAGTTAGACTTAATGACTTATAAATACTCTTGTACACACAAATCATTCATTCAATTCAATATACACAGATTCTCTCTTTTATAAAATCTCTCTCTCTCTCTCTCGTTCTTGATCTTTCTCTCATTTTCTTTCCTTTTCTGTCAGTCTTTTCTTATCTCACAAACAGAGCTTACATTGCTCAAAATTCTAGATTCTTGTTACTGTGATTGTGTTACACAATTAAACACAGAATTCTTCATGGTATCAGAGCCTGAGATTCCTGAAATTCTTGTACAAAACTCATCCATGGCATCTTCAAGTTCAAATGCTACTTCTTCAACAACCTCTGGTCCTACAATGAATGTAATGAACCAGCCTCTCCTCCTTCTCTCAAATATGTCCAACATGATGACAATCAAACTAGAAAATTCCAACTATATCGTTTGGAAATACCAAATCTCAATGATTTTGGAGACTTACTCTTTGTTTGAGTTACTCGAAGAGCCACAAATGATTCCTGAGAAGTTTCTCAAAGATCTGAGTGGTACCTATACTGCAATTGTTAATCCAGAATATACACTTTGGAGATCAAAGGAGAAAGCCTTACTGACCTTTATCAGTTCTACACTCTCACCATCAGTTTTAGCACTCACAGTTGGGTGTACCTCTGCCTTGGAGGTCTGGAAGGTATTGGAGAATAGATTTTCTTCAATTTCTAGATCTAATATCATGAACCTTAAGGGTGATCTTCATAACCTTAAGAAGGGAGCAGATTCTATTGATGTTTACTTGCAGAAGATTAAAGTGGTGAGAGATAAGTTACTAGCAGTTGGTGTGAAAATTGATGATGAGGAGTTGCTTCATATAACCCTTAAAGGGCTTCCCAAGGAGTTCAATGCCTTTAGGTCAGCAATACGAACCAGGAATACTAGGCTGAGTTTTGATGAGTTATCAACTATGCTCAATGCAGAAGAGGAGTCCTTAAATGATGGATTGAATGTTAAAGACTCAATATTTGCAATGGCTGCAACTACTCCCAAACCAAGTGGAAATTTCAATCAAAACCAGTTTAATAGAGGAAGGGGCAGAGGTAACTTCAACAATAGAGGTGGAAGAGGAGGCAGAGGGAGTTATCACTCTCCTCAGTACAACCAGTACAGTCCTTTTACTCCTCCCTTCCAATCAAATCAGTCAAATACTGGTTCTTCAGCTCCTAGATCAGACAGACCTTCTTGCCAAATCTGTGGTAAACTTGGTCATATAGCAATTGATTGCTATCATAGGATGGATTATGCCTATCAAGGCAAACATCCACCCACTAAACTTGCTGCCATGGCCACTGCTTCAAATGCTTGTCTTGCACAGGAGCAGCCTTGGCTGGCAGACAGTGCTGCTACGGATCATGTCACAGCCAATCTGAATCAACTCAGCTTTCCTCAGGCATATGGTGGTCAAGATCATTTGACAGTTGGTAATGGACAGAATCTACCCATCACACACATAGGTAAAACTCTTCTTCCTTCACCTTATTCCACTCTTAAATTGAATAATGTACTTAGGGTCCCTTCTATTTCCTCTAATCTGGCCTCTGTCCATAAACTCTGTCATGACAACCATTGCTGGTGTTATTTTGATGAAAATCTCTTATCCATTCAGGCTTTGGACACGGGGAAGGTCCTCTACCAAGGCAAGAGTGAAGATGGAGTTTATCCAATCTATCCTCTTCAAGCCTCACATCTAGTTTTACCTTCTAAAGTCTGCAACACTGTTTCTACTTCTGTTGTTGTCAATAAAACTTTGTGGCACAGAAGGCTTGGTCATCCAAATGATCAAGTCCTTCAGTTTGTCTTTCCTAATGCAAAATTTGCTATGCCTAAATGTACTCCTTTTGTTCAAACTTGTACTCATTGCTTATATGGTAAAATGCACAAGTTACCCTTTCCAAATTCTATGTTTGTTGCTTCTTCTCCTTTTGAGTTGGTGCATTCTGATGTGTGGGGTCCTGCCCCTATGGTTTCTGTTGATGGTTTTCGTTATTATGTCCTATTTGTTGATCATCTCACTAGGTTCACTTGGTTATATCTACTTAAGTCCAAATCTGAAGTCTTTTCAAAATTCATTGAGTTTAAAGCCATGATTGAAACACAATTTTCTACTAAGATCAAAACCTTAAGGTCAGATGGTGGTGGTGAATACACCTCTTCTGCCTTCAAGTCTTTTCTAATTCAACATGGTATTAATCATCAAATCTCCTGCCCTTACACTCCACAACAAAATGGCCTTGTTGAAAGGAAACATAGGCATCTTGTTGAGACAACCATTACTCTTCTGTCTCAAGCATCAATGCCCACTGCCTACTGGTCTTATGCTATCCTTACTACTGTTTTTCTGATCAACCTTCTTCCCACTTCTGTTCTTGGTTTTACATCACCTTGGTCCAAACTATATTCTTCCTCACCTGACCTATCCCAACTTAGAGTGTTTGGTTGTGCTTGTTACCCTCTCCTTAGACCCTACACCTCTCACAAACTTGATCCTAGAACCAAGGAATGTTTGTTTTTAGGCTACTCTCCTAGATCAAAGGGATATCTCTGCCTTGATCTCTCCACTCATAATCTCTATGTTTCAAGGCATGTTTTATTTAATGAATCCAAATTTCCAACACTTACATCCTCTTCTCACTCTTCAGCACCTCCTTCACATTCATCTCTATCTCATGCTCTTTGGCTCTCTAATCTGCTGTATCTTCATACCTCAAATCAGCCCTCTATTTTAGGCCCATATTCATCCAGCCCTCCCACTACACTCCCTCCTACATCATCACACTCTTCTGTTCCCACCATCACTAATCCCCCACAAAATGATTCTCTCACTAATCCTCCACAAACTGATTCTCTCCCACCTCCTACTGCTGCTTCTTTACCTGCTTCCTCACCTGATACTCCACCACCATTACCACCTTCCCTTCCTGCTGCCAATGTACCTAATCAGCATCCAATGCAGACTAGATCAAAGAGTGGTATTATTAAGCCCAAACTTTGCTATAAAGCCATCTTAGATTACACCAAAACTGAACCTTCTACCTATAAAGTGGCTTCCAAATTTCCAGTGTGGTGCACTGCTATGGATGAAGAGTTTCAGGCCTTACAAAGGCAACAGACCTGGACATTGGTTCCTGCACCTCCTAATGCTAATTTGGTGGGTTGTAAATGGGTATTTAAGATCAAACTTCACAGCAATGGGTCTATTGCTCGTTACAAAGCCAGACTTGTGGCCAAAGGATTTCATCAGCAGGCTGGCATTGATTACTCAGAAACTTTCAGTCCTGTTGTCAAGCCTGCCACGGTTAGATTGGTTCTTGCCATTGCTGTTAGTTGCAATTGGCCATTGAGGCAGCTTGATGTATCCAATGCCTTTCTACATGGTTACCTTAAAGAGGATGTTTACATGCAACAGCCCCCTGGTTATGTTGATGCAGCCAATCCTTCCTATGTTTGTAAGCTCCATAAGTCTCTCTATGGTCTCAAACAAGCTCCCCGGGCTTGGTTTGAGAGATTTACCTTCCATTTGATTCATCTTGGATTTCAAGCCTCCTTTGCAGATAGCTCTCTGTTCATTTTTCAGTCCAACAGCTCCATTCTCTATCTACTTCTCTATGTAGATGATATCATCATCACAGGCAGTAATTCTTCACATGTCTCTTCTCTGATTGATGCACTTAGTTCTGTATTTGAACTCAAAGATTTAGGTGATCTCAATTATTTTTTGGGGGTTCAAATCTCTAGAACTCAATTTGGTCTTACCCTTTCTCAATCAAAGTATGCTTCAGAGGTACTTCATCGGTTTCACATGGAAAACTCCAAGCCCAACAAGACACCTTGCTGCCCTTCATCACGTTTACTTCCTACTGATGGTGTTGTACTTTCTGATCCTTCAGAATTTCGCAGCATGGTTGGTGCTCTTCAGTACCTTACCTTCACACGCCCAGACCTTGCTTTTAGTGTGCATCAACTATGTCAGTTTATGAGTTGTCCTACCACAGTGCACCTAGAAGCTGCTAAGAGAGTGTTACGTTATCTCAGAGGTACTCTCTCTCATGGCATTTCCTTTACTCCAGGCCCTCTCACTCTTACTGCATTTTCTGATGCGGATTGGGCCGGTGATCCTTCTGATCGTCGTTCAACAACTGGACTTCTTGTGTTTCTTGGTCCTTCTCCTATTTCTTGGTCTTCCAAGAAACAGACCACTGTTGCTCGCTCCTCCACTGAAGCTGAGTACCGTGCTCTGGCTACCACTGCTGCAGAGGTCTCTTGGCTGCGAATTCTTTTCAAGGAATTGCGCATTTTTCTCTCCCATGTTCCTGTTTTATGGTGTGATAATGCTTCAGCCATTGCCCTTTCTGCCAATCCAGTGTTTCATTCTCGCACGAAACATATTGAAGTTGACTATCATTACGTTCGAGAAAAGGTGTTGCGCCGTGATTTATGTGTGCGTTTTGTCTCAGGCAAGGATAACCTTGCTGATATCTTCACCAAACCATTGCCTTCTCCTTCTTTTCTTCTTCAACGCAGCAAACTCCTGTTGGATGCCTCCCCCAGTTGTTTGAGGGGGGATGTTGATGTTCTTGGGAAATCAAATTCAAAGAAACCAAAGGAGGATGACAATGGCTGACTTACACACAGTGGTTGCAAGGTTGAAGATGAACTTCAAATGATCATTGCAACGCACCGTTTCATTTAGCATTACCTGTGGACTGAAGCTGTTACAACTGGCGCCAAAATGCAGTTAAAATTCTGTTATGAATTCTGTTATAAGTTCCATAAATTGTGGAATGATAGTTAGGCAGTTAGTTAGACTTAATGACTTATAAATACTCTTGTACACACAAATCATTCATTCAATTCAATATACACAGATTCTCTCTTTTATAAAATCTCTCTCTCTCTCTCTCGTTCTTGATCTTTCTCTCATTTTCTTTCCTTTTCTGTCAGTCTTTTCTTATCTCACAAACAGAGCTTACATTGCTCAAAATTCTAGATTCTTGTTACTGTGATTGTGTTACACAATTAAACACAGAATTCTTCAGCTGTAAGGCTGAATATCACTATTTAGGTATCACCTCTACATTAATGTGGCTAGAAAGTTAGCTACAGAATATTTAATATAGTGGTAGCAACTTTCCCTTAGATATTTCTTAGCTTTCTTTTGTCCTATTCCCTCTTGACGTTTACCGTTACCAATAGAATTGCCCTGAGGGTTGCTCTTGATGGCAAGTTAACACTTCTGACCTCTACTCTGTTAAGTTGAGAAGGCATTTCTCCTCAAATTACCTTCCCAAACCCTCACGACCAGAATCCTATCATAACTCATTGATTTGTACTTTTTCGCTAACGTCTACTTTTCTCGGACTACTAAATGTCCTCAGACAGGGCTCATGGCCCAATATACATTCTTGAGCTTTTCATCTCTACAGAAGTGGGGCATTTTTCCATTGACATTTAACAAAACTGAAGTGTCTATAGAAAGTGTTAAAACGGTGCAATTTTAGTAGCTAGTTTCCAAAACTTGACTAAACCAAAAAATGACCGTAGGTAGAACCATTAGCTTTATATATATATATATATATATAGTACTACATTTTTTTTTTTTTTTTGGGTCGTGTTGGTTTAAATAAAGAAGAGGACAAAGAGAAAACAAAGCAGAAGCATCAATTGAATTGCTGTTGGTTGAAATAGGTTTTTTATTTTTTTTATTTTTTTTTATTTTTAAGAAAGAAATAAATGACTAAATGGCAGTTGCTTTAAGAGCTTTAAAAGCTCTTAACACCTTTCTTTAGGGGCAAAAATGCATGTATCAAATTTAGGGTCGTTCAACCTAGGCTTGGATCGGACAAAATTGTCCAATTCGAAGTCATCAAAATTGAGAATCACTAAATTTGAGTTGTGCGGCGGTCAATGGTGGATGCAGAGCATCTAAACAAATCAACATAAATTCGAGTGGTGTTTTTCCATTCCAGAAAATACATTCCAACCGAACCACCATTCCTTCTTGTTATTCGTCCTTGTACACATGGTTTTCAGACCCGGACTGGACCGTACGGTCCGACCGGGTTAACCGTGACCCTCTCATCAATCCTGTTCTTTTAACCTTGAAAACCGTCCTATGCATAAAAAGCACGAAACCGTTCGAACCGGGGTTCAACCACCCGGGTCTGAAAACCGTCCACGGTTTTCACGGTTCAAATCAAAGCATTAAAAAAAAAAAATTTAAATTGTTGAACCTCCTTCTTCTTGCGTGTCTCTCTATTACTCTCTTTCCACTCTCAGATCTTCCATTTCGTGTCTCCCCATAAAGTTTGGATCTTTTTTCTCAAGTGATAGAGAAGAGAGGGCAACATGAGATAGAGAAAATGAAAGAAGTTGTAGACAAGAAAAAAAAAAAAAAGAAGAAGATGGAAGAAAAGAACAGAAATTCACAAGCACACGGCGGAGGATGCTCAAGTGAAGAGAAGAATAAAAATTCACTTGAGGTCTTGACTCTTGAGCACTGCATCTGAAACTTTGAAAGAAGTAAAGAGTAGTTTTGAACTGTAAAATGCCAGCTTTGAAGCACTTTGCGTGGAGGAGGTGCTGCCAACGCATACTTGGAAGTTGAGCACTTTCATTTTAAATTATACTCTTTACATTTGTTCATTTGCTTTATTGGTCTGTCCGCCACCAAAACAAGAAACTCCAAGTATTGTCCTAGTTAGTTTACTGTCAGAAGAAGAATGAAGGCTTCAAGTGTATCATCACATCAATTCACAACTAATGTCTAATGGGCTATTTACGGCTTTCTTTTAAGTTAAATTACAAGGCCCAATGTTTCTTTGTTTAGCCCAAAAAGCATTTTCATTACATGTGCAAAATATGAAATTGCTAAAAGTATGTTGAGAACTTTTGAGTGAGTTGAACCAATTTGATTCGAGCTGATTAAGAAAAAATATCCAAGATATAATAATGGGTTAAAATGAAAAAATATCATAACTTAACTGAAAGTTATGATATAATAACTTAAGTTACCTATTAAGTTACATAATAACTTAAGCATGGTTTTGTAACATAATCGTGAAAGTTATGATATAAAAAAATACATTTGAAATATAGATTTCTATATTTAATTGGTCATTTAATTTAATTTTTTCTATTTAAACTAATTTAATATATTTATTTATATTTAAATAATTATTAAATTTATTATGACGTCATCACGGTTCGATTCCGGTTCAACCTCGGTTGGACCTTAAAAACCTTGAACCTCTTTTTTTTACGGTTCAATGAACGATCCGGGTCTGAAAACCTTGCTTGTACACACCGCCGCTTTTCACAGGTCAAGTGAAGATCACGCTAAAATCTCAAGATCTTTGCCATAAGCCACCATCAATGAGGTGGATGGTGATTTTGACCAATCTAACCATTAAAAATCTGTAAGCTTGTCAATTGACAATCCGTGTCTTCTAGATCAATAGTAGGTTTGGGTTTCTAAAATCTTGATAAAGTTGGGTATAGTGGCGAGTTGGTGGGTAATTCAAACAAACTTGACCAATGGACAACTCAAAAAAAAAAAAAAAAAAATTTAGAGCTAATTCTACTTACCAACTTGTGATTTGGCTGAAATTTAAGTTGCTTACCTAGAGTTTAAAATTTAGCATTTTATCCACCTTAAGTTAGCTCAATTAGGGTTTCGTAACCCACTTTTATTAAAAATGAGGTTAAATATGCAATTTTACTCCCCTTTTATGTCATTCTCTTCCCAAAACATAAAAGAAGAAGAAAAACATGATCAAAATGTGAGAGTTTTGTAAAAATACAAGTGGGGCTAATGTTTGTTCCTTATTTTTACAAATCTTGTACGTGTAAGTTAGATTTGTAAAACTCATATGAAAAGTGTATTAGATATCTAATAGTACATTTTGATGAAAAAGCTTAAAACAATAAAAATGGAAGTTTTAATATCATAACGTCGAGAGAAAAAGAAAGTAGTGCAAGGAAAGTAAAGATGGCAATAGGATGTACGTGGAAAACCCTTTGAAATGAATGAAAACCACGGGTGAGCAAGGACGAATGTCTCCTGCCTTGTAGTAGTGTTCTTACTAAAGAAGATGCATTTTCTCTACCTCACTTTCTTACAAACTTTCTACCATTTTCTCTATTGTTCTATCCTAGTTCTTGCCCTAATAGTCCAACAACATGTTCCTCTTATAGTCTAAGATATGTTGCTAGGTACACAAGACAAATGTCACATTGTGATTCCCCCATTTAAACCCTAATACAACTATTGTACCATGTAGTGATTAGAGGAGAGAGAGTGAGCATGCTGAGGTCAGTATAGCGGCGTGAAATGTGACCCTGCCAGTACGTGGGGAGCAATCCTTGGACAAGTAAATGGACATTAGGTGCATTGAGAATAATGCACATGTCCCTAACAATGGCCCAACACAAGCACAGCCAATGGGAAGGAAAGATTTCATAACCTCTGACCAAAGAGAGTCACTATCTCCCTTTTGTGAATATTGGATGTCCCTATCAGGTGCAAATTTCACTCTTCCCCAAGATGGTCACGCCGTCGGCATGGACCATAGATCCCTTCTCTTAGCTAACGTTCATTTTCCTTGCTCATGGCCATTCCATGTGTAGACTTCGGATCTAACTACGTTAGCATTCCCCATGCCTTGGCTGGTGTACTATACAAAACTCTCACTTTTTTATCTTGTTTTCCGTTTTTATTTTAAGGAGGAGAGAGATATAAACTGGGAGAAAAAATATATATTTAGCCAATTTTTTAACAAAAGTGGATTCTAGAACTCTAACCAAGCTAACCTCAAGTGTATAAAGTGTCAAATTTTAAACAACAGGTAAGTAACTTAAATTTTGACCAAACCATAAGTGGGTAAGTTGTAATTAGCCCAAAAAATTAAGAACTTGTGGACACCCCTATTGAAATAAATTTAAGAACATACTTTAACAAGATCAAGGCCGACAAAGTTTGTCTCCAAACTTGTTTGGTACTATCTTTTATAATCGATTATGTGGTTGATTTACAAGATTATAAATGTATATTATTTAAATAAGCCATATAATTCATTATAAAAAAAAAAATGCTAAAAATGTGAGTTCCAATTAACTCAATTAGTAAAATTTCTGATAGTTGAATAAGAGATTTGGAGTTCAATCCTTGTCTACACCAAAAATCGATTAGTATTTTGGTCTGATGATAAAGAGCTATTATTAGGAGTGGACACCATAGGTAAAACTCTCTTAAAAAATAAATAAATAGTAATAATAATAATAAAAAGCTAAAATGTAAAACTCCCCCTTTAAATTTCATTAGAATTTGTTTTAGTCATCTAATTTTGCTTTCCTTCATTTTAGATGCTAAAATGTAAAACTCCCCCTTTAAATTTCACTAGAATTTATTTTAGTCATCTAATTTTGCTTTCTTTCATTTTAGTTCTCTAAATTTCAAGTCTATTTTCTTCTCAAAAAAAAAAAAAAAAGTTTCAAGTCTATTTAATTAACTCATAAAAAAAAGTCTATTTAATTAAGGCCTCTTTGTCAAATCCTGTTCAGTTTTGAATATAAAATATTACAAAAAAAAAGGGAAAATATTTTTCAATCATTAATTGGATTTTTTTTAACTAAAAAAATTAGAAGAAAAGTATTAAAAATTTAGATAATTAATCACAACATTTAGGGAAAATTACATTTTACCTCCCTAAACTATACACTAGATTACACTTTGCACCTTAAACTATCCAAATGCACTCTTTACACCCTAAACTATTACACTTATCACACTTTGCACCTCGGTGTTACTTTTGCTGTTATGTTTAACAGAATTCTATTGCATGTGACAAGCACATGTTTTTTGCTTAGGTGTAAC
Organism: Quercus suber; assembly: GCF_002906115.3. NCBI lineage: Eukaryota > Viridiplantae > Streptophyta > Magnoliopsida > Fagales > Fagaceae > Quercus > Quercus suber. Next base: position 493,090 of record NW_027069972.1, read on the forward strand.
AAACTTAAAAAACTGAAACATTCTTCTTCAAAATAAATTAAAACAAAAAGTATTTTTTTTCACATCTCTCTCTCTCTCTCTCTAGCGTGCCTCTCCCCAAATTCATATTCTTTTCAAAACCTTGTGTCCCACCCACCTCACCCATCGTCCTGTCTCCTCTCTCTCTCTCTCTCTCTCTCTCTCTCTCTCTCTCTCTATCTCGTTTCAATTCCAATTCCTTTTCCGAGCAATTAGAGTTAAAAAACAAAAGCTGAAGCTACTTTTAAAGAATTCCTATTCTCTCTCTCTTGAAGCTCTTCCCAAGAAATGGAGTCTAGTAGGTGATCTATCTCTGAAGAAAGAAAGAAAATAAGACTAAGGAGAAGTGAAAAAATGCATTATTATTATTGTTGGATTGGAATTAGCTTTTAAGCGTGGAGGAGAGATCTAGTGCTTTGTTGCTGGAAAATGAGTGTGTCCAGGTTCATCAAGTGGATTACTATTAGTGACGGTGTTGGGTAAAACTTACATGTTGATTTCCTACACTAGCAATACTTTCTCTACCATCAGTTTATAGTTCCTCTTTTCATAATTTTGGCTTCATTTTGGTCATTTTCTATCTTTGTTTTCATTCGTGGATCAGTCTGGCCAAATAAAGTACAAAAAAGAAGAAAATTTGAGTTTTTTTCTTTCTCTTTGGACAATGGATGAGGTGGGAGGGACTTGAGATTTTGAGAAGAATCTGAATTTGGGGAGAGGCATGCATATTAAAGAGCGGAAAAAAAATTGGTTTTTGTTTTAATTGATTTTGAAAAAGGGTGTTTTAGATTTTTACGTTTGTTCTACCTAATTAAGAAGCATGTGTTTGTCACATGCTATAGGATTCTGTCAAACATAACAGCTGTTGAGGTACAAATCTTCGAGCCTTAATTTTATCAGCCTATTAAAAAAAAAAACCCACACAAGCCTATAAATTATTTTAAGCCCACATACATATTTCTCACATATTACTCAAATATTCTCCATGTTATTGGGCTTTTACAAATATTCCATATATAAGCCTCATAAATTACCTTGAGCCCTCGCACAAATATCACCCATTATATCCAACATATTATCCAACTTAAATTCTCCACAAATAATACTCACCATATCACTGCCAAAATTGGACCACAAATTACACTATCTTCACACAAAGCCCAACATCACTTAGCTTGTGGGCAAAACCCAAAGAAAGCCCAAACTCCGTAAAGCCCACTACGACATGGTAAATTCAAAGCCCACTACGATGTGATAAATTCAAAGCCCACTACGACGTGGCAAATTAAAAGCCCACTATGATGTGGCAACTTCAAAGCCAACTACGATGTGGCAACTTCAAAGCCCACTACAATGTGGCAAATTCAAAACCCACTATGACGTGGCAAATCCAAAGCCCACTACAACGTGGCAACTTCAAAGCCCGCTACAACGAGGCACCTTTACAAAGCCCGCTACGATGCGGCACCATTTACAAAGCTTGTTACAATACAGCACTTCTACTAAGTCCATTGGTAAACGGCAATAGTTTTACAAAATCTCAAATCATTTTACAAAACCCAAATGTTATTTTGGCAACTATTTTATAAAGCCCAAATGCTATTTTGGCACATATTTACAAAATGAAATATTATTTTGTTATTTTACATATACTGAATCCCTCACTCATGGGAAATATAAATTACTCATCTCTCAAAAAATATTGCTTCACACAAAATTTATCAGAACTATGTCTATTGTTTCCATAATCAACTAACTACAAAGCCCATGAATATCACCCATGGCGAAACTGCTCATTTTGTAGGGATAACCAAACCCAAGGAAGCTTATCTAAAAAGCCCAGTTGGGTCAAGCCAGCCCACACATAAATCCCAGCAGTTGGAAAACACGTGAACTGGTCAGCCAAATTTTAGCAACAATTGAATAGCTGGAACCCCTTCCGATCAGGTCCCAACTTGTCCAATCAGATCAGAAAATGGACACGTGTCCACTAGGGGATGAATCCTTCCTTGACAAGCTAAAATCCCATCATTTCTCACATGACATAAAGCTGAAATTGATGTGGCAGAAAACTGGGAAGCTTCAGCTAGCTGTCCCTTCTTTCTTCTCCAACCCAACCAGTCAAACATCAAGAGTAACCATGACTAGGCCACTGAAGCTCCTGAAACAACATGAAATTAGCTAATTTTCATACTAAAAGTGTGTATTCTTTGGTTTATGAACCAAGCACAAAAACCCTAAATGGGGAAACTTAGAAAAATGTGGTTTGGAGGGCACCAAGGGAATCCCAACAGAGTTCCCAGCAAGGGCTCCAAGGTTGACACCTGGCTTGGGGTTATACAACTTGCCCTAGGGAGCTCTGATTCTAGTTGCAGCATAACCAAGATCATTAGCCTAACGCATGCTCTAATCCTATCAGCCAAGGCTAATCAGCATTCAATGCTAAGCCAGAAACCCAGCTGTTATTACCCAAAACAGTAAGAACTTTCTAAAAGTTGAGCTTATCACTTTTGACTAAAATCCTGGAAACGATTCTCTAAGGATTTCCTGAAAATTGAGGAAGATTTAGCGAAGATTATTTACTAATTACCCCCTAAAACCCAACTATAAATGGGATTCTCCATTAATGCTTCAACAACCAGCTCACTAAGCTACACACCAAGATTTTTCCTTACCCTCTCTGCGAAAAGCCTTCTCTAAGCTCTAAAAAGTCACGAAATTCTTAGTTTCAAGCTCAGAAACAAAGTTCCCCCAACTCCTAGCTCACAAACATAGCTTTACTCATAAACACTTATCTACTCCTAGCAGAAAGTTCCCCCAGCAACCATACTACTATACGCTCTCACTTAGTACTATATACTCTCACTCATTATTCATAATACTCACAAATGGCTTTCTTTACTCATTAATCACTACATATTCACGAGCATGTCTTGGCACCACAATGATCTTGCTGTACTAGCTGAGATCTCTCACTCTCTCTCCCTTCATCCCACACTAAGTTTCTCCATTATTTATTATTATGGAACCCATGATATTTACTTACTCATTTACAATTAATGGTTATGATGTAACTGTTACTATAGAAATTTTCCCTCATATTGTTGTACTAGAAGACTCTTCTCCAGCGCTGACAAATGATGAGTTTGAAAATGTAGATATTTCCCTTAATTTGTGAAGTAACTAACAGTTGGGAGTTTATTCTATTTTGTATTATTTTACCGCTGGGCCATTTTCTATAGAAACATTTTACCGCTGGTCTATCTTCTGCAAAAATGTTTTACTGTTGGGCTATATCTTACAATATGCTTTTTTAAACATGTTGATGTGTCTGCTGTAGGGATTGTTTATGGGTCATTCTTGTCAGTCTCAACCTAAGCCCAAGACATAAAATGCAGTGAATTCTTTGGACCTTCACCAGTAGCCTTTGGGCTGTGCATCAAGCCTATCGTCGAGTTTCGATTTAGATCTCCAACCCATTAGAAATCTTAATTGTCAGAAGGAAAACTTTTTCGCCCTTGACAACAGCAAAAGTAATACCGGGGTGCAAAGTGTGATAAGTATGATAGTTTAGGGTGTAAAGTGTACATTCAGATAGTTTATGGTATAAAGTGTAATTTAATGTATAGTTTAAGGTGGTAAAGTGTAATATTCACAAACATTTAATAACAAATAGAGAGGGCTTAACTAAATAAACTTACTGAAATGATTGAATAAAAAGTTAATGAATTGAAATGATTTTTTTTTTTTTTTTAGTTTGTGGGTTTTGCATCCTCTTACTACCCCAGGCCCGGATGGTATGCCGCCCTTGTTCTTTCATCATTTCTGGCCCACTGTTAAGTCCATTGTAATTAACACAGCACTTGACTTCTTAAACCATGGTATTGCCCCCCCTAATTTTCATGACACTCACATTGTGCCCATTCCTAAAACCAAGAATCTTGTGAGAGTAACTGATTATAGACCAATATCACTGTGTGATGTGGCTTACAAAATAGCTTCCAAAGTTGTGGCGAACAGAATGAAACTAGTTTTGCAGGAAATTATTGGTGAGGCACAACGCCTCATCACCGACAACGTACTAGTGGCGCATGAGATGATGCACCACATTAGCAAGAAAAGGAATGGCATGCGCGGGGAGATGGCGGTAAAATTGGACATGAGCAAGGCATACGACCGCGTCAAATGGGACTACCTCCAACTCATTATGTAGAAGCTTGGTTTTCACGATCGGTGGATTGGTATTGTGATGCGGTGTGTGACTTCAGTGAAGTATGCCGTCTGAATCAATGGGCAGCCTTGTGGACGCATCCAGCCAACCCGCGGTCTGAGGCAAGGTGACCTGCTGTCACCTTACCTCTTTCTCATCTATGCCGAAGGCTTATCTGCCCTGCTGAATCAGGCCACTCAACGAAAAGCCATAAAAGGGGTGGCTGCCTCTGCCCGGGGGCCTAGGGTGTCCCATCTTTTCTTCGCGGATGATAGCTTGGTGTTTGGGAGGGCATCAGTGGAAGAAGCCAACGAAATTAAACGAATCCTCAATGTCTATGAACTCTTATCGGGTCAACAACTAAATAGCAATAAAACATCCTTGTTCTTCAGCCCCAATACAGATAATGAAACAAAAGAGAGGGTGAAAAGTTTGTTCGGTGCCCAGGTTATTAAGCCCCATGAAGCTTACCTCGGGCTTCCATCTCTTGTGGGGCGGTCAAAAAATAACACCTTTGCTTACCTCAAACAGAGAGTGGCCAACAAAGTCTCTGGTTGGAAGGAAAAGCTACTAACGCACGCTGGAAAGGAAATTCTGATAAAGGCGGTTGCCCAGGCTGTGCCCTTATATACGATGAGCTATTTCCTGTTACCCAAAAAACCGTGTGAGGAGCTAACAGGAATGATCAGACAGTTCTGGTGGGGTCAGATTAAAAGCGAGAAGAAACTTGCATGGCTGAGCTGGGACAAAATGTGCTTACTGAAGGACTGTGGAGGAATTGGCTTCCGGGACCTAAGGAGTTTTAATCTGGCTCTCTTGGCCAAACAGGGGTGGCGGCTACAAACCAATTCCACCTCCTTATTCAGCAGAGTTTATAAAGCTAAATACTTCCCATGTAGTAGCTTCGACGAGGCGTCCATTGGTAAGAATCCGTCGTTTGCATGGAGAAGCCTAATGGCAGCCCAGGATGTTATTAGAAAAGGTATGAGGTGGCAGGTGGGAACGGGTAACCAAATAAAAGTGATGCGTGACAAATGGCTACCGAGGCCGAGTACCTATAAGTTGTTTACTCCAGAAAAGCCTAATTCAAAAGATGCTCTGGTTTGCGAGCTCATAAACAGAGAAACAAAGGAATGGGATAGAGGAAAAATTGACCAATGGTTCCTTCCCAAAGATAAAGATGAAATATTGGGCATTCCCCTCTGCACAACGAGCAACAAGGATAGACTAATCTGGGCTGGGAATCAGAGTGGAAAGTTTTCTGTCAAAAGTGCATATATTTTAGCGATGGAGGAGCAAAAGCAATCAGCTATGGCTGATTGCTCAAACGGGGCCGCGAGGAAAAAGTTATGGAAGACAGTTTGGTCCTTAAAAGTCCCCCAGAAAATCAAGCTGTTTGCTTGGAAGGCATGCCGTGACATTCTTGCTTTGAAACAAAATCTGGCAAAAAGAAAAATCACAGAAAATGGGGGTTGCGAGTTGTGTGGGAAGGAAGAGGAGTCCATCTGTCACTTACTGTGGCTCTGCGATCATGCCAAGGAAGTGTGGCGAAGCAGCAAATTTGTTTTGCCTTTCATAATATCTGCAAATTGGAAGTTCTCGGACGTGATTGAAAAACTACAGGGGTGTGAGCATCTCCGACCTAGGCTGTTGGAACAAGTCACCACGGTTTGTTGGGGCATCTGGAAAAATAGAAATGATCTCAGGATGGGTGGTAAGGGCAATCATAAGAAATGCGTTGAACCTGGTGGAGGAATTCTGAAGCACCAATGACGCAAAAACAGAGCATCTGGGGGAAACTCCAGTCACGGTCTCTTGGCAGCCTCCAAGACACGGTCCCTTCAAAGTAAATATTGATGGGGCGGTCTGCTCAAAGAGGAAGCATGCAGGTGCTGGGGTGGTTATCAGAGACAGGGAGGGGGAAGTGGTCGCTGCCCTTAGCAAGAGGTGGGAGTACCCTTTAGGAGCAATAGAAGCTGAAGCAAAGGCCTGGGAAACGGGTGCCCTTTTCGCTAGAGAGGTGGGAATCAGTGAGGCTGAGTTTGAAGGGGGCTCGCTAGGAGTATGTAATGCCGTGCAAGGTCTGGCCTCTCCGCCCTCTTCAGTGGTCAATGTAATTGCTGGTTTTTTGGATCATGCTTCTCACCTCAGGCAGTGGAAAGTGTCCCACATCAAAAGGCAGGGAAATGTCCCTGCACATCTTTTGGCCCAACATGCCCAGCATGTTGTGGGCTACGTTGCATGGCTAGGGGAGTGTCCTAGCTTGATAGAACATGCATGTAATGAAGACAAATTGTAATTTGGTCTATATTTCAATGAAGTTTAAGTATTTCTCATCGAAAAAATAATAATAATAATAATAATAATAATAATAATGTAACTAAAATTACAGTACTCGTAAGTCGTATCACGAGAAAAACCAAGATAAATATCAAGCGAGTTTGTAAATATCAAGCTGTTTCCATCGAAGACCCTACCTGTGATGTGAGAGAGAGAGAGAGAGAGAGAGAGAGAGATAAAAGAAGAAGACGGAAAAAGAGAAGGAAGGAAATGAAACAATCCAGCGGTGCAGAGATATCGGCATTACCAGAGGGATGCATAGCGAACATAGTATCATTCACCACTCCTAAGGATGCGTGCAGAGCGTGTGCGGTTTCGCCCATATTCCGTGCGGCTGCCGAGTCCAACGCTGTCTGGGAGAGGTTCTTGCCGTCCGATTATCAAGCCATCATTGCTCGATCATCATCACCGGATATCTTGAATTTGCCTTCTAAGAAACAGATCTACCTCAGACTCTCAGATAACCCCATCTTGATCGATGACAATAAAAAGGTACTCCTTTACCAAACAATCCCATAATATGAATAAGTTAAATTGATTGTTTTATTATTTAATTGTTTGATTTGTTACTCTTATTTTATTTGCTTCTGTAATTTATATATGGGTCAATTCAATTTCAAACATTTTAAAGTTGCTTCATTTTAATTTTTTAGGTTCAAGCAGTGACCTTTAATATTTAAAATTAAAAAATTAAAAAAAGAAAAAAGAAAAAAGGACAGCTTTATTGTTTTCAACTTCTAGAACTCTTAATTTTTATTTTTGTTGGGGTTGAATTCTAGAACACTTAATTCTGTTTCTGAGTTCGGTGATTGAAAAGAAGCAAAGTAAGCTCTATTTTTTCTTTCCTGGAGAACAGAGAGAGAGGAATAAGGGGTCAGTTCTTGATCGTTGGTCCTAATTGTGGATGGCAGTGATCACAGTAATGTTTATGTGATATTTATAGGCAAGCTTGCACTCCTTGGGAATATAGATACAACCTGTACAAACATGCACATGAACACCAAGATTAACTGTGTGAAGCAACACCATCCACTAAGTGGGGTTCTTGCGAATGTGAGTGTGAAACATATTAGGGTGTGATCACCCATCACAATTGTTCACTGATATTGAACATATGATATGATTAGTTCTTGATCTAATGTTACTGATTAGTTCTATTCAGCATGGTGCTACAACTAATGTTACTGAGTTAGCTATTGAGCTTTCTGCATCTTTCTCCAGTTTTGTGTGAGGCTCTGGTTCACGTATATCAGACCTACTTATTGTACGCTATGCAAGCCTCCTTGAAACTCAAAAGTTAATCTAAGAGCTTTGAAATTTTTTAACCTGGAAAGTCTGATCCACATGGAAGCAGCAATATTGGGTGGGTTGGTTTCTCCGTGGACTCGAAATTGTGTTTGAATTGAATTAGTTATGTGATCCTACATTAATTGAGGTATAGCACAAACAGCAAATAGAAGAACGGAATCAAAAGCAAAATACACAAAAAAGGAGCTTCTAGCTCTAACATCAAATTATGAAAACTTTCATTAAAGATCTGTTTGGATATCGCTTATTGTTGAAAATTGAAAACTAAAAACACGCAAAATAATTTTTAAATGGGTAAATAATGTTGTGGGATCCATTTTTTTTTTTTTTTAATTGCTAAAATAAGTACTTGCAAGTTCCATAAACAGTGCACAAGACACACGCAAAAAGGCCAAACCATGAACAGTGCACAAGACACATGCAAAAACGCCAAACGCCATCTGTGGGAAAACGCAAACGCTATCCAAACCAATCCTAAATGTATGCTTGTGGCCAGTGAAAGCAGCACTATGCTGAATAGAACCATATCTGTGCTCATCTACTTTCTGTCTTTCTACAGAGCTTTTTCTTGGACAAATTGAGTGGTAAGAAATGTTACCTTCTTGCTGCAAGGGACCTTTCCATCGTATGGGGTAGCACTCCTGAGTATTGGAGTTGGGTTTCTCTACCTGAATCCAGGTATGGTCCTCTCTCACTCCCTCACTTTCAGTACTCCTTTTTCTAATTTTTATGCTTTTCATTTAGTTTTTAATTATGTACATGTAAAAATCAAACAGGATCCCTGAGGTTGCTGAACTTCTCGATGTTTGTTGGTTTGAAATCTGTGGCAAGGTGAGTACTTCCATGCTGTCTCTGAAGACAAACTCTGTCGCTTACCTTGTGTTTAAGTTGAGGAGCACAGCCTATGGATTTGATGACCCTCCTTTCAAGGCTTCAGTTGGAACTATTGGAGGAGGTGAAGTTTATGAACGATCTGTTTGTTTGGACCTGGAGGAGCCAATCCTGGATGGCCAGATTCTACTTCCGGAGCAACCGCACATTTCACGTCCCAAACGGAGAAAAGATGGGTGGTTAGAGATTGAGTTGGGTGAGTTTTTCAATGAGGGAGGACAAGATGATGAACTGCAGATTAGACTTATGGAGGTAGAAGTTGGTAGGTGGAAGTCTGGCCTCGTTGTTGAAGGGATCGAGATCAGGCCAACAATGGGTTAACTAAATTTGTGCTTTATCATCACGAAGTGGCATTAGTGTACTATCAAACTTATATCGTGTTAATATTTTCCTTTATTGACATAATTTTGAACATCTAAAATTACAAGCTCATCGGTAAAACCATATTTGTATCCTTCCAACTGTGTTCTTTGTCATTGTTCTTGATTTTGGGTCTATAATTGAGCCTAAAAACCCTTAGGCACACTTTAATTTAGATATTAGTGCAGTTCTGTTTTTTGTTGTTGTTGTGTTCTTTTTTTTTTTTTTTTTTTTTTTTCTGCCTTGGCTGACATTAAGTGAAGAGACTGGATTTGAACCAAGGAAATTTACCCATGAGCTACAAGTTATAGGAGAATAGAGGAAAGCTCGAGTCGTGACATGCTCCTGTTGATTGACACAACTTTTAGTCCAACTTTTCTTCAAATCTAGTAGAGTATAATAATAAAAATAAAGCATTAGACTACACCAACTATTAATCTCCATATCAGCAACATCATCTAAATATTAAGAGCCATTGGTATTCGGAGCCACAAAAGTATTTCCACATCAACATCTATCTTATTAAGGAAAATGTATCTTATAAGGCTGTTTCATAATATACGCAAAAAAAGTAGTTGAAACTTGAAATCAATTATGATATTAGGTTAAGATAATTCAATACACAATACTAACCATGTTTTGATTAAAAATTCTGTCTGAGTTATGTCTGATCTTCTTTAAAACAAATACTAATTATATTACGTTTGGTGTTCTCTACAAATTCATTGATTTAACATTTTATTTGTTCCATTGTATTTATGTTAATATTTGATTTTTCTTTTATTTACCTTTTTGGATGTATGAGAAAGATGCAATACATAGACTCAATTTAACAATATTTAATATTATATTAATATACTAAAAATATACTTATATAGACTTAAGATTGGATTTTGTGTGGGTTCCAATTAGCTCAACTACTAAATCTCTGATAGTTATATAAGAGATTTGAGGTTCAATTCCCGCCTATATAGTCTATATGATTTCATATTATTATTTGTAGTATATTCATAATATAAACAATCCATTTATAGTAAAAATTCATAAATTTGTAAAGGAGTAAACAAAAATTAGTCATAGTTTTACTACATAATAGAAAAAATAAATTAATTAAGTAGCTTGTAAATAAACTCAAACTTGTTCAACAAAAAACTTGAATAAAGTTTGAATATGTAATCTCGTTTGGTAATATACTTGAGCTCAACTTATGTTCAAATAAAATTTTTATACACAAGTCTAGTCTTTACAACCCTAATAAAATTCAAACTCATTAGACTTCAAACATGTGGCCCCACGTTCATTAATACACATTCCACTTCTTGGTTTCTACATTAAAAAATCTAATGCCACAAATAAATTCATAACTTTTGCCACAGTACTACGGTCCTCCCACATGACGGATTGTAAGCTGTAGAGAAAAAAAAAAAAGGTTCATATCAAAAGTTTTTGATTTGTTTGGGATACCAGAAAACTCTTCATGCATCCCATATAGTTCACACGTGAGACAGCATTCTCCCACTTTTTGCATCTCATTACACATTGGCTTCGACATTGTTGCTTCTTTTCCTAGAGACACATCTCCTTTTTGACATGGAGANAGTCTCTGGGGAGAGAATAATGGAATACCCATGAGCTACAAGTTATAGGAGAATAGAGGAAAGCTCGAGTCGTGACATGCTCCTGTTGATTGACACAACTTTTAGTCCAACTTTTCTTCAAATCTAGTAGAGTATAATAATAAAATAAAGCATTAGACTACACCAACTATTAATCTCCATATCAGCAACATCATCTAAATATTAAGAGCCATTGGTATTCGGAGCCACAAAAGTATTTCCACATCAACATCTATCTTATTAAGGAAAATGTATCTTATAAGGCTGTTTCATAATATACGCAAAAAAAGTAGTTGAAACTTGAAATCAATTATGATATTAGGTTAAGATAATTCAATACACAATACTAACCATGTTTTGATTAAAAATTCTGTCTGAGTTATGTCTGATCTTCTTTAAAACAAATACTAATTATATTACGTTTGGTGTTCTCTACAAATTCATTGATTTAACATTTTATTTGTTCCATTGTATTTATGTTAATATTTGATTTTTCTTTTATTTACCTTTTTGGATGTATGAGAAAGATGCAATACATAGACTCAATTTAACAATATTTAATATTATATTAATATACTAAAAATATACTTATATAGACTTAAGATTGGATTTTGTGTGGGTTCCAATTAGCTCAACTACTAAATCTCTGATAGTTATATAAGAGATTTGAGGTTCAATTCCCGCCTATATAGTCTATATGATTTCATATTATTATTTGTAGTATATTCATAATATAAACAATCCATTTATAGTAAAAATTCATAAATTTGTAAAGGAGTAAACAAAAATTAGTCATAGTTTTACTACATAATAGAAAAAATAAATTAATTAAGTAGCTTGTAAATAAACTCAAACTTGTTCAACAAAAAATGAATAAAGTTTGAATATGTAATCTCGTTTGGTAATATACTTGAGCTCAACTTATGTTCAAAATAAATTTTTATACACAAGTCTAGTCTTTACAACCCTAATAAAATTCAAACTCATTAGACTTCAAACATGTGGCCCCACGTTCATTAATACACATTCCACTTCTTGGTTTCTACATTAAAAAATCTAAAGACACATCTCCTTTTTGACATGGAGACAGCCATTTCCGTTTGTCCCGCTAGCATTGTTAAGTACTTGAGTTCACTCTCAATCACTTGCATTTTGAATCAAAATTCAACATTTCTTCACTGTCAACTTCTCTCTCTCTGTCACAGAAATTTTTGCAGCTCTATGTCAGTAGTTTCATCCATGAGCATGTCCTCAACTTGCAATTCACGCTGCATCTAAATTTGACCAAACTTGTATTCTTTTTCTATGTGGCCCAGGCGGCCACAAGCGAAACCAGAATTAGGAGTGGCAAAATAAGCCCATACCCATTTGCCTACCCAAACCCATCCGCTCTAATTGAACTCAAACACACTCAATTATTAATTTGGTTAAATGGATATTAACCCAATAATTATTGGAGTTTGACCAAACTTGTATTCTTTTTCTGTGTGGCCTAGGCGGCCACAAGCGAAACCAGAATTAGGGGTGGCAAAATAAGCCCAAGCCCATACCCATTTGCCTATCCAAACTCATCCACTCTAATTAAACCCAAACACACTCAATTATTAATTGGGTTAAATGGACATTAACCCAATAATGATTGGGTTTTAACCAAAAACCCATTGAGCCCCGTTTAACCCAAAAGAAAAATATATCCAAATTCAACCCAACCCTTCTCATAACATAAATAAATAAATAAAAAAGAAAAAAAGAAGAAGAAAAGAAACAGCCCTCAAACGTTTCATTTTCCTTCATTTTCTTGGCCTCCAAACACTTCTCTCTCTCTCTCTCTCTCTCTCTCTCTCTCTCTCTCAGAACAATGAGGCACAACAAACACAGCACAGAGACCACCGAGTTTTTTCTTTCGCCAATCTCACCCAATCGCCACAAACCTCTTCAATCTCCCACAGCCCCTCCCAATCTCGCCTACCTAGGGTTAATCTCGCCTGCCTAGCGCCGTTCTTGCCTGCCCACCTCGCCGATCTCGCCTGCCCAACACCGATCTCTCTTCTCCCTTTCATTTTTTTTTTCTTTCTTCCTCCAGTCCTCACCGATCTCATCTGAGTTTTTTCTTTCTTTCACCGATCTCGCCTGAGTTTTCTTTTGTGGTTGTTTGTTGATTTTCTTGGCTTGGGTTGTTGTGGGTTTTATTTTTGTGGTTGTGGGTTGGCTTTGAGATCAGAATTTCTGGCTTTGATTATTATTATTATTATTATTATTATTATTATTTTTTGGGTTAATAATTAGAGGTTGGGCTGTGTTTGGTTGCTGAGAAAACGAAGGAAAATCACAGTTTTTGTTCGTTTAGGGACAAGGATTCTAAAAAGTGTTGAGATTTCACTTTAATGGTATTTTGGGAATTTTGATAATTGGGTAATTGATTGAGTTGGGGTTTATTCATAATAATTGGGTTGGGTTGGATTTGGGTTAGAAACAATTAGTTAAATGAGTTTTATATACTCAACTCAATTATGCTCACTCCAAACCCACTCATTTGACATCTTTAACCAGAATGTGAGACCCTTTCATACTTCAATTCTAGCCAAAGATCATCTTGGGGTTTCCTATCCAAATACATGCCACTTCTTTGCGGTTTGTTTCATTCTTCTAGAAGTATACTTTCCCCCAAATTTTTGTGACAATTTGATGATACGTGTATCCTTGTGATTGGTGAACCATTGCTTTAACACTTACTACTTTTTTTCCACCTTTCATAATCAAATAAATTATACTGTGGAAAGAGTTGTGCACAAAACAAAAGTTGAGTCCATTTTTGTTTACATCAATTTCGACTTTAATTCTCAGATATCGTCCTCATTTAACATCCTTGTCTCCGGCTAGAAATTGATGATGTCAACCCTCTTTTTTTTTTTTTTTCCTGGTTATGAAAGAGGTAATCATTTCATAAAATCATTTTAAAAGATATTTCCCAGTTATGGGGATTTAAATTCTATAATTTTATTATTATTTTTAGAAAAAAAAAAAAAAGCCTTTCTTAAGGGTTAAAAGTACAACCCCTAATATGCCCTTAAATGAAGTTTTTATGCAATTAATGGCAGCATGACATGTCATACGTGCAATGTAATAGAAAAGGGAAAATGCTTTGAAATTTTTTTTAATGATTTCAACATGTTAAATTAACTTCTTCTTTTTTTTTTTTTTTTTTTTGAGGGAGATTAAATTAACTTAATTAGTTGCCATATCTCATACGGACTAATGAAAGCATAAAGTGGATGATAAAAATTGGACAAAGGATTTGTATTTTTCTATTAATATATGCCAAATAGCATACTATCTCACGTTCATGAGAGATCAAGATACCAATCGATTTTTGGTGTAGGCAATGATTAAATTCAATATTTTTTATTCAACCATTAGAGACTTTATCAGTTGAGTTAACTGGAACCCACACGTGGACTATAAGTCTATAAGCCTTATTTAAATTTTTTTTTTTCTATAGGACTTAAATAGTTCCAAATAGTTTCTAACATTTACTTAAAAAATAATTTGGAATAAACTTTATTGTATGGCTAGCTTTACTTTATTGTATGAAAACAAAAATAAAAATAATTTGGAATAAAAAACTTCATTTATGACTAGCTTTACTTTTTCTTTTTAAGGTACCAAAATCAAATGAATATTTGAAATTAAATATATAAAAAAGTAGGGAAAACTAAGCACTAGGTAAGTGTATTTTTTTTTTTTTAAAGTACACTTATACCTATCTGAAAAGAGTTAGTATTTAAAAATTGTACATAAATAAATAAGCTGAATTAAATGAAAAAAAAAAATTAATGCAAACATTTTATACTTAAATGTATTAGAAATAAAATTTTAAAAAAGAATGAAAACACAATTGGAATGAGTTAGATAAAAACCAAGTAAATCAAACAAGTTTTGAAAACACAATTAGAATGAGTTGAATAAAAACTAAATAAATCATACATTGAATTACCAAAATAAATTACATATGCCTTGAGCACATTAAATGCACTCAACACCTTCTTTTGAAAAAAAAAAATCATGTATTAAATGTAGGGTTATGCAACTTAGGCTTGCCAAGAGCCTTGTAGCTAAACTGGTTAACATCTCATGATACTTTTAAGAGAGACATTCGGGATTCAAATCCCTCCACCCCTATCTATCAAGTTATCAGAAAATACTTAGGATCAAATCTAACAAAATTGCTTGATCTAGAGTCATTGAAATTGAAAGCCACTGTGTGACGATCAATGGTGGGTGTAAAGCATTCAAACCAATTAATATCAATTCGAGCGGTGGTTTTCTTCTTCTAGAAAGGTAAAATTTGTTCATCATATTCAACGAAGTAGAAATATTGTTGCACATGCAATGGCAAGAAAGGTTAGATGTAGGGGACCTTCAGGTCTGGCTTTGAAGATGTTCCTCATGAGGTTTTACCTTTTGTAATTCATGGTGCTTCTTAGCTTTATTTCAATAAAACAACTTCAAGTTGATTCTATAAAATAAATAAATAAATAAAAGACTCCAACCAACCCACCTTTTTTTTTTTTTTTTGATAAACTTCAATTCAATAAAACAAAAAACAGCAGCTAAATCCGTAGGAAGGATATTCTTAAAAAAGAAAAACGAAGAACCAGAAAGAAATGAGCATTTGGCAGCTTCATGGGCTGCAGTATTACAATTCCTATTAACCCAAACAAAAGAAAAGGAAACAAAACACTTAACCAATGACAAAATGCCAAAGATGGAAGCTTGGATAGCCTAGTTGGGAAGGTCCGAAACAGAGGACAGTGCGTCAAAACAAATCTTAGAGTCACCTTCGAATATCACATGGCACCACTTTTCTGTTTTTGCAATTGATACAGCCCACAGGAGAGCTTTGGCCTCAGCTTGGAGGGGGGAACAATGATAGGAGGTCCTTGCCCAAATATTACAGAGTGAACCATGAGAGTCCCTTGCTACCACTGCTAACGCCGCCTTAGCACTAGTCCAAGCAGCATCCACATTTACTTTAATCCAACCAGGGGGAGGTGGGAACCAAAAGGATGGGGCTACCTTAAACAAAGGGAGGGACGACTTTAGGCATACCTCGATGAATTTGCGAACCCTTCTATGAATGAGGAGTACAGAGTCAACCAAGTTAAATTGTTCCTTGGAATGCAGGATGGAGTTCTTAAGGTGCCAAATTTCCTCAAGGGTGAGAGCCATGGTTAGGGAAACTATTCTCTGGTCCAGCGCTTGATAGGTTGGCAAAGGAGGTTGAGGATAAGATTGGCGATGTCATACAAAGATGTTGCCATAATTTCCTATGATCTAAACCCCCAAACAGCTGTGAACCATAAAGCTTTGGCTGTAGGGCATTTGAGAAATAAATGGATTGGTTCCTTAGGGAATTCGAAACATAGAAGACAGGATTCATCATTTAAGCCCATCCGTTTCTTGATATTTTCCCTGGTAGGAAGCACATTGACGCACAATCTCCAAAGGAACATCTTAGTTTTTTCTAGAGCTTTAAGGTTCCAAAGTTTATTCCAAGTAGGAGTAGAGGCATGTAGAGCCACAAGGAGGGGGCATAAAGCCTGAAAAGCAGATTTCACTATGAAGGCACCTTTTGAGCTTATCTGGTGTAGGGCATAAGGGGATAGAGATGGAGACGATAGCTTGAGCTGATGCTGGGTTGAACAGATGGTTGACAAGAGGGGCATTCCAATAGTGTAAGTCAGAGTCAATAAGCTGAGAGACCTTAAGGGGGAGCCAGTTGATGTTTACATCTCCAGGTTTGGGTGTGAAGTCTTGAATCCATGGCACCCAGGGATCTTGCCAAATGTTAACTGAGGATCCATCTCCAATAAGGTAGCAGGCTCCCTTTAAGATAATGGATTTTTCCCTTTCTATCGCTCTCCAAATAGGGGAGGCTGATCTTGAGGGGTCAAACCTTAGCCAATCATGCTTGATCTTATATTTGGCTTTAAGTACTTGGATACACAAGCTGTCCCTTTCCGAGACTATCATCCACGCTAGCTTTGCGAGGAGGGCGGAGTTAATATCTTTGTGTTTCTTGAACCCAAGACCACCCACCATTCTTGGAAGGCATAGTTTGTCCCAAGACCTCCATGCTAAGTAACTTCCCTCGTCAGCCTTAGGCTTCCATCAGAATCTCCTTGTGAGGGAGTCTAACTTTTCACATGTTTTATTGGGGATGCTAAAGGTGGACATGGCGTATGTTGGCAGAGATTGTGCAACTGAGGTGATAAGAGTCTTCCTTCCCGCCCAAGAGAGACACTTGCTTCTCCATCCCAGTAATTTTTCTTTGAGTTTATTCTAAAGAATGCTGAAGTCCTTAGATGGAACTCTGGAGAGGAAAAGAGGGGCTCCTAGGTAGATGGCATCCTTCTTGAGGCTTAATCTGAAGGATACTCTTAATGGTTCTGCGATGTTGGAGTTAGGTGTGTTTAGAAAAGAATACCCTAGATTTTTGCTTGTTTAAACTCTGCCCAGACTAGGAGCAGTACTTCTCTAAAACATTAATTGGACCATGTGCATCTCTAACCGTAGCCTTAGAGAAGAGGATGATGTCATCGCCGTACATGAGGTGAGATATGATGGGACCATTTGAGCTCGTCTTGATACCGTTCGAGTTCTTATTTCTTGACTCTTGTTCCAACATTCTAGACAGAATTTCTTGCTCGAGGATAAAGAGATAGGATGAAAGTGGGTCACCTTGCCTTAGGCCTTTACTAGGAGTGAAGCCTTTAGTCTTGCCTCCATTGACCAAGACTTTAAAAGATACCGAAGAGATGCAAGCAAGAATCCAGCCTGTAAAAACCTCATCAAAGCCCAGATGCAAGAGGATAGCCTTTATAAAATCCCAATTTACTCTTTTGTAGGCCTTTTGGAGGTCTAACTTGATGGCCATAAGGCCAAGTTTGGGTTTTCGAGTTTTGAAACCATGGATCATTTCTTGGACAATGACCTGATTTTCAACTATCCACTTGTTTAGGATGAAGGTAGATTGGGAAGGAGAAGTAATCTTGTCAAGCAACAGCCTCAACTTGGCAATGAGAATCTTAGAAATGATTTTATACACCATGTTGCATAGACTGATGGGCCTGAAATGATTAATAATGGAGGGATTAGATATTTTAGGAATGAGGACAATAAAAGATCGGTTTACCTCTCTAGGCATTGACCCAAGTCTAAAGAAAGATGTAACTACATCTATAATATCTTTGCCGAAAGTAGGCCAAAGCTGCTTATAGAATAAAATGGGAAAACCATCAGGGCTGGGAGCTTTCAAATCTTGCATAAGGAAAAGTGTAGACTTGATTTCATCCAGTGAAAGGATGGCTAAAAGAGAGGAGTTTTCCTCTTCGGTAATGCACAGCAGCATGAGGTGCTCAAGGTGAGGTGGAAAAAAGACATCCTCCTTTTTGAACAGAATTTTGAAGTTCTCATAAAAGAGGTTTCTGATTTGTTTTGGCTCAGAAATCCAAGAGTCATCCTTTCCCTTGATTGTGTCGTGGAAAGACACAAGCAGAACAAAAAGTTCTCCCAAGCTTTCTTCTTCTTGGAATAGTAGGGAGGGCCATAGAATCCAACGAACAACCAGTCACAAACTGCGTCTAAGAACTTGACAGCAATAAGATTCTTGTTGAACTCGAAGAGCTTTGCTGATATACCTTCCCTCCACATAATGGTAAGACCATCTGCTTGCCTTTTGCTTCCACCACAAAATTATTATCAAATTTAACAGAGCTTTGTACAAAAGACATATGACAATCCTTAGCTTTAGTTTCTAACAAAAAAAATAATGTCTAGCCTAGCGCCATTTATTTAAGCCTCAAAGGCTTGAACTGTCGAGGCGTTGTATATGCCCTAACAGTTCCAACTAAGGATCCTCATGGAGAAGGTGGGGGCATGATAAGGCCCACCTCCTCGACCATAATGACAGAACCAGAAGAAAAAGCATAGTTTGGATTGGTGGAGCGAGTAAGAGTAGATACATGGGGGTGGTTAGTAGTGAGTTTCTAAGACTTGCCATGTTTCATAGGAGAATGAGAGTAACCTGGATTGAAGCTCAGGTGTGATAAGTACCACTCCACCGATAAGTCTCACTATAGTTGATGAGATCTTCACCGATCTTATGTGATCTCCACCGAATCTAGTGAAATTTCTACCAAATCTGTCATGATCTCTCTGAGGTGCCACCAATGATAAGGAGCACAATAACTTCAACTAATCTAACCATTGAAAATATGAAGGCTTGCCTATTGAAAGCCTGTATCCCACCAATTAACAGTATGTTTGGGTTTATATGAGAGGTAATGATTCCATAAAATCATTTCAAAAGATATTTCCATGGGGATTTAAATTCTATAATTTTTTATTATTTTTTTATAGAAAAAAAAAATCCTTTTTTTAAGGGTTAAAAGTACAACCCCTAATATTCCCTTCATTAGTTTTTATGCAACTAAAGGCAGCATGATACATATCATACGTACAATGTAATAGAATAGGGAAAATGCATTGAATTTTCTTTTAATGATTTCAACATGTTAAATTGACTTAATTCGTTGCCATATATCATATGGATTAATAAAAGCATAAAGTAGATGATGAAAATTTTGACAAAGGATTTGTATCAATATATGGCATATATTGAAAACACAATTAGAATGAGTTGGACAAAAACCAAATAAATCATATATAGAATTCCAAAATAAATTACAGATGCTTTGAGCACATTAAATGCTCTCAACACCTTCTTTTGAGAAAAAAAAAAATCATGTAATGTAAGGTTATGTAATTTAGTCTCCCCAAAAGCCTTGTAGCTAAATTAGTTAACATCTTATAATATTTTCAAGAGAGACATCCAGGATTTAAATCCCTCCATTCCTACCTATCAAATTATCAAAAAAACTTAGGTTTGAATCTAACAAAATTGCCTAATCCAGAGTCATCAAAATTGAGAGCCATAGTGTGTCGATCAATGGTGGGTGTAAAGCATTCAAACCAATTAATGTCAATTCGAGCCCTTTGATAATAGTTATAAAGTACAATATTTTCTTAGTTTTGGTAGGCATTATCACATCTATTTTGTGTTTATTCCCACATTTACACAAAAATATGAGAGTTTGCAAGTTTTCTCTAAAATATACTTATTACATGTATTTTTCTCTTATAAGTGATTTAAACGAATGAGTTAAGCATGCAGACATGAAGTCAAGAGAATCCAAGGGTGAAGATCAATTGAGAAGTGTCTTTTGAAGAATTTAGTGAGTCAAAGATGTGTGGAAACATAAAAGGAAAGAGAGAAATTCGTTTGAGCTAATGCCAAAGATGGAAAAAAATCCTGGCACAGAAATATTCTGACCAGTTTCAGTATTTGGCCATATCTTTTTACTCCAATGTCAAATTGACTTGATTCTTGTGGCCATGGAAAGAGGAATTGAAGATCTAAAACTTTTGTAATTTACCAAAACCTCATAATTTGACATATTCAAGGCCAAAACCAACCTAGAAGTTTACCCATTGTTGAAAAACAGGAATTGACATTTTTTATTTTTCTTTTTGGGGAGCATCTATTTTAGGGTTTTGAATGTTATAAACATTAAAGAGATATAAGGGCAGCCACTTTTTTGGCTGCTGGGAAACCTTATTTTTCATCAATTTTTGACAGTTTTGTTTTTCTATGGAAGCTTAAGAACCTAAGCTAGGGTTAGGGGTGAATCCCCAATGTTGTACGTTGTCCACTATTCAATCCAAGCATGTTTCACGTTTTGATAATTGAAATCAATTTTTCTCTTTTCATAATTGTTTTGCTAGATTGATATTTAATTTCTAATTCTTTCATGAGTCTATTCTTGAATCTTCTTACTTTTAGAATAAAATTTTATAATCACTCTAGTAAAATGAGGTAATCTTGTTAGATATTACTTTTGCCATAGTATTGCCTCTAAGGTATGCGATGTTCTTGAGTTTTTCTAGCAAAGTTATTATTTCCAGACTAAATTGTTGGAACAATTGATGACTATAATCAATTGTTGGAAATAAAGGAGAGATAATACCTAAATTTTCCTTGGAAATTACACAATTTGATTTTACCAAAAGAGGTGGCAGAGATGACGCGTGGACCAAGTCACTATCTTGAGAAAAATCGTGTCGTCTACGATATATCCAATGTAGTTAGACAAATAGTTTCTGCACGTTGTTCTCAGGATACAACAGCCCAAACACCTTTGCTGATTATCCTTGCTAGCCTACACTGCTCGTAGGACATAAGCTCTCTATAGTACTTTTGTTTTCCAGAAAATTTAGTAAAGGTAAAATATTTTTGTGAATAGTAAGAAGTAATAGACGGTAAGTGTTTAGAACAATAAAAATTGTTTTTTGAAAGTTTGCAACTTTGTAATTCAAAAATAATGTGTGTATTTAAATTTTTATTTCTTTCCATATATATATATACATATATATAGAGCCAGACCTATAACTTGTCCTTAGCCAAAGAATCAAAACGGTTTGATATCAATTAAATGGTCATAAAGTTATTGAAATTAATATATATATATATAATCAATAGCTTTCTTTATATATATAATATAATATAAACCGGATATCAAGAGGTTGTCTTTGCCAAACTTTGTATGTTGAGAACAAAAAGAAAGGGGCATGATGCTATGGAATTAAATGTCCCATAAAGTGGCTGAAGATTAAATGCCAATCCGTATAATACAATTTCTTCTCTTTTTTTTTTCTTTTTTTTTGATACAAATACAATTTAAAAATATACATAAATATTTTCATTTGTTTTGACTTTCCTTAAACCAAATAGTAAACACTTTTGTATATATGATAACATAAAATAATTTAGCAGTAGCTATACATTTAAGTGCTGAAAAATCTTCCATATATGACATTATTATGTCATATTCAAATAAGAACGTTTGAATACAAAACGTTTAGAATGGAAAGTATATATTTGTAATAAAATCAAATATGCTAGCAATTATAGTATTAATATCACGTTAATGTTCATAAATTTCCTAATTAAAACCATTGACAATAGCTATTCAAATTTTGAATTATATTTGAATTTCAAAATTTAGCTATTAACATATCTGACATTAAGGGGTAATTGATTTCCTCAATTCACATAAATGAGTATTAAAATAAATATAATATTTTTTATAAGAATATCCAACATCAACAAAAAAGAGAGTTCTATTAATAAAACTTATTTCTAAATCTTCCAATTGGATAGTTTGTGTGTTTACTTACCCAATTGTGTACTAAATTGGATTGGTAGTGGATGCTTAACAGTATTGGTGGACAAACCCTAACACCCTAGTGATTTTAATTGTTGAATTTTAACAAACTTTCTTTTTCCTAAGTTTCAATCATAATTTCTATATATTATTGGTGTTTTTGACGTATTCTTGTTTTCCTTTTCTCGGTGGAATGACAACCTTATCTACACTACAATTTTCATTGCAAAATTGGATGACATCATCCTTCTAGAAAGGTAAACTGTGTTGTCATGTTGAGCGAAGTGGAAATATTGTTGCACATGCCTTGGCAAGAAAGGATAAAGATGTAGAGGACCTTTAGTTCAGGCTGGAAGATGTTCCTCATGAGGTTTTACCTTTTATAATTCTTGATGCTTCTTAGCTTTATTTCAATAAAACAACTTCATGTTGATTTTATATAAAATAAATAATGGGTCATGTTAACAGATGTCCTTAGGGCAATTGTTAATAAACTATAATAGGAAAGTTTCGATACAATTTTCATTAGAAATATAAAAAGCTATCAACAATATTTATTATTTTATCATTTTCTCAATAAAATGTGAAAGCTCGAAAACGTGTTGAAAAACACAAGAGCTGTTTAGACCCCCGATTAAAATTACGGCTCGATAGATTTTACACAACTTTAATATAAAGTGCGGAATAGTGTAAAAGTGAGCAGATGAACAATATAGCTACTCTAATCCATAAACTAAACAACACAGTAGTGTAATGGAATATAAAAGAGTAGGGAAGAGAGATGCAAACACAGAAAACACCAAGACGTGTTTTCAAAGAGGAAACTGAAGAACTCGGCGAAAAACCTCTCCGCCGCCCTCCAAGCGGAAATCGATCCACTAGACAATCAGTTGGGATACATGAGTAAGCAAGAGACCCTCCAAGCCATGTGTTTCTTGAACCCAAGACCACCCACCATTCTTGGAAGGCATAGTTTGTCCCAAGACCTCCATGCTAAGTAACTTCCCTCGTCAGCCTTAGGCTTCCATCAGAATCTCCTTGTGAGGGAGTCTAACTTTTCACATGTTTTATTGGGGATGCTAAAGGTGGACATGGCGTATGTTGGCAGAGATTGTGCAACTGAGGTGATAAGAGTCTTCCTTCCCGCCCAAGAGAGACACTTGCTTCTCCATCCCAGTAATTTTTCTTTGAGTTTATTCTAAAGAATGCTGAAGTCCTTAGATGGAACTCTGGAGAGGAAAAGAGGGGCTCCTAGGTAGATGGGATCCTTCTTGAGGCTTAATCTGAAGGATACTCTTAATGGTTCTGCGATGTTGGAGTTAGGTGTGTTTAGAAAAGAATACCCCAGATTTTTGCTTGTTTAAACTCTGCCCAGACTAGGAGCAGTACTTCTCTAAAACATTAATTGGACCATGTGCATCTCTAACCGTAGCCTTAGAGAAGAGGATGATGTCATCGCCGTACATGAGGTGAGATATGATGGGACCATTTGAGCTCGTCTTGATACCGTTCGAGTTCTTATTTCTTGACTCTTGTTCCAACATTCTAGACAGAATTTCTTGCTCGAGGATAAAGAGATAGGATGAAAGTGGGTCACCTTGCCTTAGGCCTCTACTAGGAGTGAAGCCTTTAGTCTTGCCTCCATTGACCAAGACTTTAAAAGATACCGAAGAGATGCAAGCAAGAATCCAGCCTGTAAAAACCTCATCAAAGCCCAGATGCAAGAGGATAGCCTTTATAAAATCCCAATTTACTCTTTTGTAGGCCTTTTGGAGGTCTAACTTGATGGCCATAAGGCCAAGTTTGGGTTTTCGAGTTTTGAAACCATGGATCATTTCTTGGACAATGACCTGATTTTCAACTATCCACTTGTTTAGGATGAAGGTAGATTGGGAAGGAGAAGTAATCTTGTCAAGCAACAGCCTCAACTTGGCAATGAGAATCTTAGAAATGATTTTATACACCATGTTGCATAGACTGATGGGCCTGAAATGATTAATAATGGAGGGATTAGATATTTTAGGAATGAGGACAATAAAAGATCGGTTTACCTCTCTAGGCATTGACCCAAGTCTAAAGAAAGATGTAACTACATCTATAATATCTTTGCCGAAAGTAGGCCAAAGCTGCTTATAGAATAAAATGGGAAAACCATCAGGGCTGGGAGCTTTCAAATCTTGCATAAGGAAAAGTGTAGACTTGATTTCATCCAGTGAAAGGATGGCTAAAAGAGAGGAGTTTTCCTCTTCGGTAATGCACAGCAGCATGAGGTGCTCAAGGTGAGGTGGAAAAAAGACATCCTCCTTTTTGAACAGAATTTTGAAGTTCTCATAAAAGAGGTTTCTGATTTGTTTTGGCTCAGAAATCCAAGAGTCATCCTCTCCCTTGATTGTGTCGTGGAAAGACACAAGCAGAACAAAAAGTTCTCCCAAGCTTTCTTCTTCTTGGAATAGTAGGGAGGGCCATAGAATCCAACGAACAACCAGTCGCAAACTGCGTCTAAGAACTTGACAGCAATAAGATTCTTGTTGAACTCGAAGAGCTTTGCTGATATACCTTCCCTCCACATAATGGTAAGACCATCTGCTTGCCTTTTGCTTCCACCACAAAATTATTATCAAATTTAACAGAGCTTTGTACAAAAGACATATGACAATCCTTAGCTTTAGTTTCTAACAAAAAAATAATGTCTAGCCTAGCGCCATTTATTTAAGCCTCAAAGGCTTGAAATGTCGAGGCGTTGTATATGCCCTAACAGTTCCAACTAAGGATCCTCATAGAGAAGGTGGGGGCATGATAAGGCCCACCTCCTCGACCATAATGACAGAACCAGAAGAAAAAGCATAGTTTGGATTGGTGGAGCGAGTAAGAGTAGATAGATGGGGGTGGTTAGTAGTGAGTTTCTAAGACTTGCCATGTTTCATAGGAGAATGAGAGTAACCTGGATTGAAGCTCAGGTGTGATAAGTACCACTCCAAACGTGATTGAGGAATAAGTGATACTGTAGCTGGATCAAGGAACACCGGCTCGATATCTTCCACTACGTTTCTTAGGCATTTAGGAAAGATATCTAAATTGAGCTTGGACGCTTTTCTTTTTAGTGGTAGATGAGGGCTTGGTAGGGTTGGGAGTTTGGCGGAGGAAGATGGGGAAAGTTTAGAGAGAGGATGGATGAGTAGGGCTAGTGGCGTGAATTGGGGATTTTGGTTAGAGATGGTGCTAGCTGAGTTTAGTAAGGGGCTTTTGTTGGAGGGTGGGCCTAGGACATGGTGTTGGGCCAAAGAAGGAGAAGTGGGGTCAGTTTGAGCTTGAGAGTATATGCCAACCCACCATTTGTTGTTATCGTTCATCCTTGTACGTCTTGCCACCATTTTGTTTTTTCATAATTTAGATCTTGCTAAATCCGACAAAGATCTCACTATAGTTGATGAGATCTTCACCGATCTTATGTGATCTCCACCGAATCTAGTGAAATTTCTACCAAATCTGTCATGATCTCTCTGAGGTGCCACCAATGATAAGGAGCACAATAACTTCAACTAATCTAACCATTGAAAATATGAAGGCTTGCCTATTGAAAGTCTGTATCCCACCAATTAACAGTATGTTTGGGTTTATATGAGAGGTAATGATTCCATAAAATCATTTCAAAAGATATTTCCATGGGGATTTAAATTCTATAATTTTTTATTATTTTTTTATAGAAAAAAAAAATCCTTTTTTTAAGGGTTAAAAGTACAACCCCTAATATTCCCTTCATTAGTTTTTATGCAACTAAAGGCAGCATGATACATATCATACGTACAATGTAATAGAATAGGGAAAATGCATTGAATTTTCTTTTAATGATTTCAACATGTTAAATTGACTTAATTCGTTGCCATATATCATATGGATTAATAAAAGCATAAAGTAGATGATGAAAATTTTGACAAAGGATTTGTATCAATATATGGCATATATTGAAAACACAATTAGAATGAGTTGGACAAAAACCAAATAAATCATATATAGAATTCCAAAATAAATTACAGATGCTTTGAGCACATTAAATGCTCTCAACACCTTCTTTTGAGAAAAAAAAAAATCATGTAATGTAAGGTTATGTAATTTAGTCTCCCCAAAAGCCTTGTAGCTAAATTAGTTAACATCTTATAATATTTTCAAGAGAGACATCCAGGATTTAAATCCCTCCATTCCTACCTATCAAATTATCAAAAAAACTTAGGTTTGAATCTAACAAAATTGCCTAATCCAGAGTCATCAAAATTGAGAGCCATAGTGTGACGATCAATGGTGGGTGTAAAGCATTCAAACCAATTAATGTCAATTCGAGCCCTTTGATAATAGTCTAAAAGTACAATATTTTCTTAGTTTTGGTAGGCATTATCACATCTATTTTGTGTTTATTCCCACATTTACACAAAAATATGAGAGTTTGCAAGTTTTCTCTAAAATATACTTATTACATGTATTTTTCTCTTATAAGTGATTTAAACGAATGAGTTAAGCATGCAGACATGAAGTCAAGAGAATCCAAGGGTGAAGATCAATTGAGAAGTGTCTTTTGAAGAATTTAGTGAGTCAAAGATGTGTGGAAACATAAAAGGAAAGAGAGAAATTCGTTTGAGCCAATGCCAAAGATGGAAAAAAATCCTGGCACAGAAATATTCTGACCAGTTTCAGTATTTGGCCATATCTTTTTACTCCAATGTCAAATTGACTTGATTCTTGTGGCCATGGAAAGAGGAATTGAAGATCTAAAACTTTTGTAATTTACCAAAACCTCATAATTTGACATATTCAAGGCCAAAACCAACCTAGAAGTTTACCCATTGTTGAAAAACAGGAATTGACATTTTTTATTTTTCTTTTTGGGGAGCATCTATTTTAGGGTTTTGAATGTTATAAACATTAAAGAGATATAAGGGCAGCCACTTTTTTGGCTGCTGGGAAACCTTATTTTTCATCAATTTTTGACAGTTTTGTTTTTCTATGGAAGCTTAAGAACCTAAGCTAGGGTTAGGGGTGAATCCCCAATGTTGTACGTTGTCCACTATTCAATCCAAGCATGTTTCACGTTTTGATAATTGAAATCAATTTTTCTCTTTTCATAATTGTTTTGCTAGATTGATATTTAATTTCTAATTCTTTCATGAGTCTATTCTTGAATCTTCTTACTTTTAGAATAAAATTTTATAATCACTCTAGTAAAATGAGGTAATCTTGTTAGATATTACTTTTGCCATAGTATTGCCTCTAAGGTATGCGATGTTCTTGAGTTTTTCTAGCAAAGTTATTATTTCCAGACTAAATTGTTGGAACAATTGATGACTATAATCAATTGTTGGAAATAAAGGAGAGATAATACCTAAATTTTCCTTGGAAATTACACAATTTGATTTTACCAAAAGAGGTGGCAGAGATGACGCGTGGACCAAGTCACTATCTTGAGAAAAATCGTGTCGTCTACGATATATCCAATGTAGTTAGACAAATAGTTTCTGCACGTTGTTCTCAGGATACAACAGCCCAAACACCTTTGCTGATTATCCTTGCTAGCCTACACTGCTCGTAGGACATAAGCTCTCTATAATACTTTCGTTTTCCAGAAAATTTAGTAAAGGTAAAATATTTTTGTGAATAGTAAGAAGTAATAGACGGTAAGTGTTTAGAACAATAAAAATTGTTTTTTGAAAGTTTGCAACTTTGTAATTCAAAAATAATGTGTGTATTTAAATTTTTATTTCTTTCCATATATATATATACATATATATAGAGCCAGACCTATAACTTGTCCTTAGCCAAAGAATCAAAACGGTTTGATATCAATTAAATGGTCATAAAGTTATTGAAATTAATATATATATATATAATCAATAGCTTTCTTTATATATATAATATAATATAAACCGGATATCAAGAGGTTGTCTTTGCCAAACTTTGTATGTTGAGAACAAAAAGAAAGGGGCATGATGCTATGGAATTAAATGTCCCATAAAGTGGCTGAAGATTAAATGCCAATCCGTATAATACAATTTCTTCTCTTTTTTTTTTCTTTTTTTTTGATACAAATACAATTTAAAAATATACATAAATATTTTCATTTGTTTTGACTTTCCTTAAACCAAATAGTAAACACTTTTGTATATATGATAACATAAAATAATTTAGCAGTAGCTATACATTTAAGTGCTGAAAAATCTTCCATATATGACATTATTATGTCATATTCAAATAAGAACGTTTGAATACAAAACGTTTAGAATGGAAAGTATATATTTGTAATAAAATCAAATATGCTAGCAATTATAGTATTAATATCACGTTAATGTTCATAAATTTCCTAATTAAAACCATTGACAATAGCTATTCAAATTTTGAATTATATTTGAATTTCAAAATTTAGCTATTAACATATCTGACATTAAGGGGTAATTGATTTCCTCAATTCACATAAATGAGTATTAAAATAAATATAATATTTTTTATAAGAATATCCAACATCAACAAAAAAGAGAGTTCTATTAATAAAACTTATTTCTAAATCTTCCAATTGGATAGTTTGTGTGTTTACTTACCCAATTGTGTACTAAATTGGATTGGTAGTGGATGCTTAACAGTATTGGTGGACAAACCCTAACACCCTAGTGATTTTAATTGTTGAATTTTAACAAACTTTCTTTTTCCTAAGTTTCAATCATAATTTCTATATATTATTGGTGTTTTTGACGTATTCTTGTTTTCCTTTTCTCGGTGGAATGACAACCTTATCTACACTACAATTTTCATTACAAAATTGGATGACATCATCCTTCTAGAAAGGTAAACTGTGTTGTCATGTTAAGCGAAGTGGAAATATTGTTGCACATGCCTTGGCAAGAAAGGATAAAGATGTAGAGGACCTTTAGTTCGGGCTGGAAGATGTTCCTCATGAGGTTTTACCTTTTATAATTCTTGATGCTTCTTAGCTTTATTTCAATAAAACAACTTCATGTTGATTTTATATAAAATAAATAATGGGTCATGTTAACAGATGTCCTTAGGGCAATTGTTAATAAACTATAATAGGAAAGTTTCGATACAATTTTCATTAGAAATATAAAAAGCTATCAACAATATTTATTATTTTATCATTTTCTCAATAAAATGTGAAAGCTCGAAAACATGTTGAAAAACACAAGAGCTGTTTAGACCCCCGATTAAAATTACGGCTCGATAGATTTTACACAACTTTAATATAAAGTGCGGAATAGTGTAAAAGCGAGCGGATGAACAATATAGCTACTCTAATCCATAAACTAAACAACACAGCAGTATAATGGAATATAAAAGAGTAGGGAAGAGAGATGCAAACACAGAAAACACCAAGACGTGTTTTCGAAGAGGAAACCGAAGAACTCGGCGAAAAACCTCTCCGCCGCCCTCCAAGCGGAAATCGATCCACTAGACAATCAGTTGGGATACATGAGTAAGCAAGAGACCCTCCAAGCCTAATCTACCCGATGTACCTAAGCCCTCCAAGCTCCTACTCCAACAAGGCTTCTCGGAACCGTGTCTTGTCTTAGTTCTCCGGATCCCGCAACAAGCTCCATGTTGCATCTGCCATTCCAGGCTTCTTCCAATGCTTCCCAGCAGCACCAAAACGTCACACAACACTCTCCAAAGGTGTGGTAAGTGTTTGGGCTATCAACCTCTCAATGGTGTGGAAATGGAGAGGGAAGGGTTGAGGAGATACCACAAGCAAGTGTATAGAGAAAGGTGGGGATGACAATCTCTAATTACAAATGTGTTTGGCTAGGGTTTTCTCTCTGAAGCATTCCTCAACATTTGTGGGTAATGGGGGTTTATATAGGATAGGTGCAAAATGTGTGAGTCAGTCAGTACAGGCTGGCAGAACAGCATGTCTCGCGGGTGTCTCGCGGGAAGGCCTTACCCGCGAGATACTCGCGAGAGACAGCTGTCTCCATCTGTCATGACTCTTCGCATTCCAGCATGTGCAGGGCACATGCTTCACTTCGCGGGAAGCTTAGTCGCGAGATACCCGCGAGATTCCATCAGCTTCCAAATTGCTTGAGTCTTCACACACTCTCTATCACACACCCTTTACAACAATTCCCACAACAAATACAGGGTATAAACAATTGATAGTAATTACAATCAAATTTGGCACGGAATAAAAGCCAACAAAACACATAGTTGTAAATCACAACTTTACAATCTCCCCCTTTGGCTATTCCGTGACAAAACCCTAAAACAGACTCTAGACTTAAACGTGAGTTTGGGAACACAGGCAAAACTCACTCACACCTAATTCTAGATTCTGATAAGCTCTTGAAACATATGAACAAGTAACTCCTGAAACACAACAACAAAATATTATCATTGTATGCAGAAAACTTGAAAAGCATATGGAGCAATAAGCACATGATCAAGCAGAATGAAATAGAAACACTAAATCATGGCAAGATCAAACGAGTAATCACTATACACAAGCAATTACTATGCTCATTCACACAAGGAATGAACATCCGGATATGCAAGATGATAAGCTCATATGAAGAGTACCATTTGCACATCCAACACTCAACCAATGCAAAATACTTGAAGAATTTGCATCTAGGAACAATCCTACTAGGGCACAAGAGTGTTCATCACTCAACCAATGCATAGAACGTATATGCATCTAGGAACAATCCTACACGGGCACAAGAGTGATGTAGTGAAGTAAATGTATGACATTAAACTTCAATAGCACAAGCATAAAGGCTGCATAAGCAAAGTATTGCAAATACATGGCACAAACCATAAAAGCCTACAAATCATGCAATGAAACAAAACAACCCTTAAAGCTTACAAAAGCAACATGGGTACATGCAAAGAGTGCTACAAAGCATAGAGAATATCACAAAAGAAACATCTGAAAATAAATACTTAAATAAAGCATAGTATCAAAGCTTTAAACACAAAACAAGTAAACATAGGAACTGTTGACTTCTTCTCCCCCTATCTCCATACTCCCCCTATCAATGACATCATCTCCCCCTTTTTGTCATGGAATAGCTAGTCATCCCCTTCTAGCTTCCGTTGAATTTCGTCCATCTGAGTTTGGAGAGATGTGAGCTGTGAATCAAGACGTCGGTGGTGAGTGTACATGATAGTCGCAAATCCGGACATCTTTGTACTCATCTCTTGAAGAGCAGTAAAGATATTGTTGATCTGTTCATCATTGATACGAGCTGCAGAACTCGAGGAACCCGATGGTGCATGAGTTTCTTGCTTGGTGTTCTTCTTGGCATGGCTCATACTAGCATGGAGAGACCGAATGTTGATTGGACTTGGCCTTGGATATGGACGTTCATCATCCAATGGACGGACACCTTTGAGCTTCAAAATCTTTGAAATAAGGCGAGAGAAAGGAAGACAATTCCTTGAAGCAGTGCGGTCAACTGTTTTTGCCAAAATGTGAAAGATATGAGAGCACACATCAATCTCGACATCCGTGATCAGATCGTTCAAAAACAAAGCTCGACCAAGGTTCATATATCCGGTGCTGGACAAGGGATAGAGATTGCTACACATGATCATTGAGAGAAGTCGTAGCTCGGAAGAGAGAGATGCCACATTGATTGACTTCTTAGTGGATGAGAATTCCAAATCAGCTCCTAAAGACTGTCTGAGATATTCTTCATCGGGGTTCAGCTCATCATATACCGGCGGTATGGGGAGTATTGGCCGGTTAATGTGTAGAATTTCCGCCAAGTACATTGGTGTGACAGAAAAGCTCTTTCCTCGAACCCAACATTTAATCTCATCGCCGACGACACTGGCATTGGCATAGAATTCCTTAACCATGTTCTCGAATGTATCCTCGAAAGTTGACAGCAGATAGTTCCAATCTTTCGTGGCAAACCAAATAGGTATTTGTGTGTCTTTGAGTGATGGCTGGTCAACCCCCCTTTCAACTATCAAAGGAGCACCCTGAAAGTGGTTCTTGAAGGATTCAAAAGCAGCATGAGACTTGAACAAGTGAGGATCAAAAGTTCCTGTTGAGCCACGAGTTCGCTTCGGTCTAGGTGAATCAGCATCAACATCAATGATCGGTTCTTTCCCTTTGTCGCGGCCTCCTTTCACAGCTGAAGTCTTGAATGGAGACATCTGTGCAACATAGTACACAAAACACACAGGAGACAAGAGCACAACCCATAGACCACAGAACACAGAACTTGATTAGAGTCAAGTTAGGTCAAAGCAGAAGTAACACTGCTGAATGCATAGACACAATGCATGGAACAAAGCAAATGTGCATGTGTATGTATGTGTGAGCAAGTGCAAGGTGCATGAGACACACTATCAATGACCAAATTGAGTGAAATAAGGTCAAACATGTGAAAGTCCATGGATTGAAATCACTTGATTCCGAATTAGCACAAAAATGTCACTCGGACATTTTGACAAACACCTAGCATGCACAACATCAAATAAGACATGAGCAATGCATGAACATGGGAAAATCTACCCTCAATACAAGATAAAATGCCACAAGGGGCCAACACAGAAGCAGAAACAACCAATGGGACACAGCCCAAGCAAAAGATTTGACAAAAATTCACCCAATTTTGAAAACCAACCCAAAGTTTCGAAAATCCCCAATTTTGAAAACCCTAACAAAAATTCTGCATAATCTAAGCAAAAACTTAAAAAGAAATGGTTAACAAACATACCTTGAAGAAGAAAATGCAGAAAAAATGCTTGGATTGAAGGGAAATGAATGGAATAGTGATTTTGGGTTGAGAAAGTTTGAGAGAGGTTGAGCGAGGGAAGTTTGATAGTTTTGAAAAACTGTCACATCAGCTATATAAAAACTGAAAACACGCGTTTTTCGCGGGTTATAGAGGGGCGAGACAGTCGCGAGAAGTGCCACTGAAGCACAAAATTTTCGCGAGAAGCATTAGGTCGCGAAACAGTCGCGAGACAGTCGCGGTAGCTTCTGTCTGAAATTGGAAAAATCCAATTTTAGCCAAACAGCATTTCGCGAGAAGCTGTTGGTCGCGAGACAGTCGCGAAAGTTTCTGTGTGACATGATAAAATAAAAAATTTCCCTCAACTCCTTTTCGCGGGAAGCTCTAAGTCGCGAGCTTCTCGCGAAATTTCCCCTGAACCTGTTTTTGAAGAGACACAAAAAATGCAATTTAATCAAAAACAAAAGACAAGAAAGTATAAAATCACTTTCAAAAACAAATAAAACACTCAAAAATCTTTTTGGGTTTGATCAACAAAGATTAAGCATGTGAAAAACACATTTAATCAAGTACAATCACACAAATGAATAAGGCATTCATTGAACATAGACTTGTGTGTTGTGTGTGGATATCAAAAATGAGATAGTCCTTAGTCCAATGTGAAGCTTCAATGATCAATTCAATCAAGGCATACACAACTAGCCCTAGATTATGTGACCTATCTCAATTATAGAAACATGCATATATGACCTCCCACATGAACTTGATAACAATTCATTGAAGCTTTTCATTTGGCTCCATATTTAACATATCATTTGCAACTTTTGAGCAAAGAGAATCTCATTTAGAGAAAGATGCCTGAAATTTTTGATATTTCATTTGATGAGTTAGCCTTTGGCTTTTTGGGCATCATACATTTTATTTTGGTCGCTTTCCCTTTTTCCTAGTCGAATACTAGTTTGTGCGACAGGCTTTTGCAGCTCTATATCTCTTTTCATTTGGAGATTTACAATTAGAGAGCTCTTTTAAAGCAGAAAATAAAAGTGGGAAGATATATAGGCATGAGTCTATGCATGTCTCAAGATCAACAAAACCATTCACTAATCATTCATGACAAGGTTGAAGATCTATTTACAACAGTCACATAGATTTTAGGATTTCTTCCACAATGATATGAGTGCATGAGAGACAAGCTAAGCTCGTTAAATGCACAAAGCCATAAGTACAAAGGTACAAGGCAAAATATGCTTTGAGACAAAACTCAACAAAGTGATCAAACTTTTTGGATTTTCTATTTTTTATGTGTTTTTGAATTTTTGAACACACCCAAAAACAGAACAAGAGAATAAAGATTAACAAAAACAACCGGTACAAAACACCAACAGTAAAAATAGAGCAATGCATGAAACGATGCAACAGCAAAAGTCCCTAAACATTGAAAGAATTTATGCGTGGACATGTTATAATGCTTATGCATGAGTACCCCTCTTCACCCACACGTCACGTGCGTTTGGGGTGATATCCTTAACGGATTGGGTACGAGAATTTGGACTGTCAAACCTTCTGGTGAAACTCTCCAAGCAAGTGGTGAAGGCACCAATCATTTTCATCACGTCCATCATGCCAGGATCACGATTCTGACTTCTCGGTTGTTCACCACCCCAAGACCTCATGTCATTTCTCCTTCCTCGTGACCGAGGTGCGCTTGAGTTGTTGTCTGATCTCAGCTTTTGACAGTTAGGTCTGGTATGTCCTTGCATTCCGCAGTAGTGACACACATAGTCCGTTCTGGGACCCCGTTGAGATCTTGGGAGAGATCTTCCTCTGGTTTCATGTCTACCTATGGAATGATTTCGGGGCTTATTCACCATCCGTTGCTCACTCACATTCTTCTTCTCAGCCTTAACATTCTCAAGAATGGGCTCTTCTACAATAGGCTCTATGGCCTTTACAAATTTCACTTCTTTGGTGGTTTTGGCTGATGAGCTGCTTCCTCCGGTGTATCCTAACCCGGACTTGTCTGAAAAAGGTTTTTGAGATGAGATAACATCATCTAACTTTTGGGAGGAGACTCTTTCTATCTTGGCATGAGCTTGCACTACCTCTTGCTCAAGAAACCTCACCTTCGTATAGGCTTCAGACAACTCGCCATTTAGTGTCTCAATCTCACACTTAGCCTCTTTATATCTGATCAAGAGACTTCTATAATCTTCCTCAGCTTTCTTCATTTTCCTTACAGCCGCCTTGGCTACTCTGGTATACTCTCCCGACTTCTCAAGTAATAAGGAGTAATTTTCTTGAAGATTAGCTGTATTCTCTTCTTCTTCTTCAGCATCTGATTCTTCCACATTCCCAATAGACTCTGAATCAGAATGCTCACCAAGCTCCTTCACAAGTGCACCCAAATCATCCGATGACTCCACATGAGCAATGGTCATGAATGCGGAGTAGTTTCCCTCTCCGTCACAACTCTCTTCCGAGTCAGAATCAGAGGAGTCTGAATCACTGAGTGTCGTGGCATAAGCTTTGCCTTTTCCCCTCAGAAAATTTGGACACTCCTTCTTTAGATGTCCATGGCCATTGCACTCATAGCATATAATTTCTGAAGAAGGTTGAAACTCCCTCCCTTCTTTCTTTGTAAACTCTTTCCTATCACCTCTTGAAGATGAAAATTTTCCTCTGTTGAATGGTTTCCCACTGTTCTTCATCTTCAGAAATTTGCGGAAGTTTTTCGCAAGAAATGCTACCTCCTTCTCCACCCCATCTTCTTCGGAGGAATCACCCATCCTTTCGGTGATGGTTTTAAGAGCAAGTGATTTACTCATCTTATGGGAAGGCAGTCCCATCTGATATGTTTGGAGAGACCCAACTAATTCTTGAATCTTAATCTCATCCAAATCCTTGCTTTCCTCTATGGCTGTAACTTTTGCTCTAAAACTTTCAGGCAAGGACCTCAATACTTTTCTCACCACCTTAGCATCTTCAATCTTCTCCCCAAGATTGAGTTTAGCAATTACAATTTCATTGAGCTTCCCATAGAATGAATCAAATGGTTCATCATCACCCATCTTGAGCTCTTCAAATTTGGTGGTAAGCATCTGAAGCTTTGTGTCCTTAACTTTCTTTGTACCCTCATAAGTGGTCTCCAAAATCTCCCAAGCTTCCTTAGCAACTGTCATATGAGAGATCCTGTGGAATTCATCAGGTGACACAGCACAAAATATAGCGTTTAAAGCTTTACTATTTGCATTGGCTGCTGCGAGAGCTGCCTTATCCCAATTTGCCTTAGGAGCTTCCGGCTTAGTCCAGCCGAGCTCTACCGCATCCCAAACGGTATCTTCTATAGAGCATAAAAATGCTCTCATTCTGACTTTCCAGAATGCGTAATTGTTCCCATCAAAAAATGGTGGAACATTGAGCGATTGAGATCGGTCCATCTCAAATAGGGTCAAGGATCACACTAAGGTATTTAAACCAAGCAAGTGTACCCGCTCTGATACCAATTGAAAGCTCGAAAACGTGTTGAAAAACACAAGAGCTGTTTAGACCCCCGATTAAAATTACGGCTCGATAGATTTTACACAACTTTAATATAAAGTGCGGAATAGTGTAAAAGCGAGCGGATGAACAATATAGCTACTCTAATCCATAAACTAAACAACACAGCAGTATAATGGAATATAAAAGAGTAGGGAAGAGAGATGCAAACACAGAAAACACCAAGACGTGTTTTCGAAGAGGAAACCGAAGAACTCGGCGAAAAACCTCTCCGCCGCCCTCCAAGCGAAAATCGATCCACTAGACAATCAGTTGGGATACATGAGTAAGCAAGAGACCCTCCAAGCCTAATCTACCCGATGTACCTAAGCCCTCCAAGCTCCTACTCCAACAAGGCTTCTCGGAACCGTGTCTTGTCTTAGTTATCCGGATCCCGCAACAAGCTCCATGTTGCATCTGCCATTCCAGGCTTCTTCCAATGCTTCCCAGCAGCACCAAAACGTCACACAACACTCTCAAAAGGTGTGGTAAGTGTTTGGGCTATCAACCTCTCAATGGTGTGGAAATGGAGAGGGAAGGGTTGAGGAGATACCACAAGCAAGTGTATAGAGAAAGGTGGGGATGACAATCTCTAATTACAAATGTGTTTGGCTAGGGTTTTCTCTCTGAAGCATTCCTCAACATTTGTGGGTAATGGGGGTTTATATAGGATAGGTGCAAAATGTGTGAGTCAGTCAGTACAGGCTGGCAGAACAGCATGTCTCGCGGGTGTCTCGCGGGAAGGCCTTACCCGCGAGATACTCGCGAGAGACAGCTGTCTCCATCTGTCATGACTCTTCGCATTCCAGCATGTGCAGGGCACATGCTTCACTTCGCGGGAAGCTTAGTCGCGAGATACCCGCGAGATTCCATCAGCTTCCAAATTGCTTGAGTCTTCACACACTCTCTATCACACACCCCTTACAACAATTCCCACAACAAATACAGGGTATAAACAATTGATAGTAATTACAATCAAATTTGGCACGGAATAAAAGCCAACAAAACACATAGTTGTAAATCACAACTTTACAAAATGTTTCTAAAAATAGCTCATAAATGCATTGGTTAACATTTCACATAAATAAAAGACTCCGACCAATCCACCATTTCTTGTTGTCGTTAATCCTTGTATGCCTTGCCACTATTTTTTCAAAGTTCAGATCTTGCGAAATCCAACAAAGAACTCACTATAGTTGACGAGATCTTCACCGATCTAATGAGATCTACTGAATCTAGTGAAATTTCTACCTAATATGTCAATATCTCTTCGATGCGCCACCATTAATAAGGAGGAAGGACAGATAGTACACAATATTATTTATATTATAACGAAGTTTAGTCAATTGAATGTCAATGGGGAAAAATATTTTTTTCCCTTTGAGTTTGAGGTGGAGTGTCATTTTCCCTAATATCAAGGGAGTGGAGAGGAGTGTTATTATCCCAAAATTTTATAATATACCTCAACAAATTCAAAGGACCCTATAACATTTAAAATGAAACCTACCCTGTAACATTTTGTAAAATAATTTATGGGTGTAGCATTACTCTTAAAATAAATTTTAAAATATAACTTGACAAATTCAAAGGGCCTTAGAACATTTAAAATCAAACCTACCTGATTCAAAAGAAAAAAAAATAAAAAAATCAAACCTATCCTCCACTCAGGTCATATGCTACATAAAATGAACTATTCACATATTGCATTGATCCCAAAAAATAATGAACCACTGTATATGACCGATTTTTGGCCTATTAGCTTAGAAAATGTGGTAGCTAGAATCATATCAAAGGCTATTGCAAATAGGTTGAAATTGATTTTGTCTAATGTAATATCTAATGCCCAAAGTGCCTTTGTACCTGATAGGCTGATTACTGACAATACCACTATAGCTTTTGAAGTGTTACACAAGATGCGAAATAAGTAGGGTGGAAAAAAGGGACAAATGGTGGTGAAGCTAGATATCAGTAAAGCATATGATAGGGTGGAATGGGGTTTCCTTAGACAAGTGATGCAAAATTTGGGCTTTGATGAGAAATGGGTCCAATTGGCGATGGAGATGGTGTGTACGGCTTCATACTCAATCTTGATAAATGGGGAGCCAAAATGTTTTATCCAACCATCACAGGGTATTAAGCAAGGAGACCCCTTATCACCATACCTTTTCTTACTTTGTGCTAAAGGTCTATCTAGAATGATAAGAAAAGTTGTGGAAATTAGAGAGCTACATGGGGTCTTATCTAGCCCAAATGAAGTGTGTAGATCCCATCTATTGTTTGTTGATGATAGCCTACTATTTTGTGAAGCATAAATAGATGAATGCCAACACCTAATGGACATCTTGGGCCTTTATGAAGCAGCATCTGTTCAAGCAATAAATAGGCAGAAAACATCATTGTTCTTTAGCAGAAATACAAGAGAGGATGTCAAGCAAACGATTCAGCAAATGTTGGGGGCGAGAATTATGATGGATTGTGAAAAATACCTTGGTCTTCCAATGGCATGTGGAGAAACTAAGGTAACTACTTTTAAAGAAATGCAAGAGCGGAATACAAAGTGGGTCATGGGATGGAAGGAAAAATTTATCTCCAAGGCGAGTAGGGAAATATTGATTAAAATTGTTGCACAAGCCATCCCTACATATACTATGAGTCTCTTCAAGCTCTCAAAAGCCCTATGTGACTCTATCAACTCTACAATAGCTAGATATTGGTGGGGGCAAACAAAAAATGAGAGGAAGATACATTAGATAAATTGGAAGAAACTATGTACAACAAAGAAGAAGGGAGGAATGGGATTTCGAGACGTACAATCTTTTAATATAGCTATGTTGGCTAAATAGGTTAGTCCTGTTTAGCCAACATAGCTAAATTTCAAGACAACACTACTATGTCCACACCGAAGACACTGCAAGCTTGGAGATTGCATTCCATATTCCCTCTAGCGATATGGAATGCAAGGAATAAAGCCTACTTTCAAAATTTTCAGCCACAACCTAAAGTGATATATGAAGGGGCCTTCGGGTTGCTTACTACATACCAAACCCTCTCGGCTACTCAAGCTGATGGAAATAAGTACACACGCAACGAAAAATAAACGGATCTACTTCATTCTCAATCCATAACATGCAGTATGTAAATTTCAGAATTTGAGTATAAGAAAGCGTACCTTAAATCGGTGAATTTCAAAAACAAAGATTGAAGCACTTGGGAATACTTTCAATATTCACTCCAATTCCACCAACGCCTAAGAAGTGTGGACTCTCAATTGGTTACAAAAGGAGAATTAAAGAGTGACTTACACTCTCATACACACCATTACAATGATGTTTTTCTCTCTCATAAAATTCTGAACGTTTTTCCTTTTGTATCTAACCAATCATCTAATTGCGCTGGCCTTTTAGGCCTTTCCAATTGGGCTTAAGTGTGTGGCTTAGAGTGGGACCAAAAGGGACCAATAAGACACTAGCTTCAATGGGTCTTGGGCTTTTCTGTCAACTCTTGACAAGTCCAAAGTTACCATTAACTATATTTAATACCACTATATAAATATAGTTGCACTCTAGGCCTTATCTATAAATTATATCCCAAGACTTTATTGAACATGCAAACCCCTTCATAAAATATTCGTAATAATACAAAGTCATAAATATGAACTGCCACTTTGTAGATTACTACATCTTAATTCTTGAGTACCCAGTTTAATCCTCTTAAGTTATTCATCATATATTTATGAAATTCAATTTCACAAATATATACTTTAGTAATTTCTTACCAAAGTAGTTAGGCCTAACTCTCTGAATAACAAACTCATTAAACTTATTTCAAGGGAATATTTTATATCTCCGTTAAGAGACTATGAATTTCATCTTGAAAATATATGTTCCATCAACATTAAATGTGGTTGCCTAACATACTGAAGTTTTGATTGTTACTTTAGATCTCACTCCTGATATATCAAAGCAACCTACACTTCATGATCAAGTCCATTATTCTCTCAGGATTAAGAGTTCATGCAAATATAAGTCATGAGATTTATTATTCATTTGACAATCTTTAGGAGAATAAGAAATCTCACAGCAGTCTAGTTCAATATGTTTTAACTCTTAAAACATATCAACACATCAACTAGAAGTCTTCACTTCCATGATCAAGACAAATCATCGTAGTTGATATGTTATAGTCTTCACAGATGAAATG
>NW_027069972.1:535069-557884 GCF_002906115.3 Quercus suber
AAAAAAAAAAAAAGTGGATTGTAGTTGTATGCGAGACAGAGAGAGACAGAGGAGAAAAGAAAATGATGGAAAAAGAGAAAGAAGGAGAAAGGAATGGTCCTCCCTGCGCCTGCGGTGTGGACATTTCAGTGTTACCAGAGGGATGCATTTCGGACATAGTAGCATTGACCACTCCTATGGATGCGTGCAGAGCTTGTGCGGTTTCTTCTATATTCCGTGCGGCTGCAGAGTCCAACGCTGTATGGGAGAGGTTCTTGCCGTCCGATTATCAGGCCATCATTGCTCAATCATCATCATCGGATTCCTTGAATTTCTCTTCTAAGAAACAGCTCTACCTCAGTCTCTCCGATAATCCCATCTTAATCGACGACAATAAAAAGGTATTAGCAAACAATCCCATAAATAATACTAAGTTAATAACTGATCGTTTTTTGATTTGCTATAACTATACAAGTCAATTAAAATTTCAAAAAAATTTAAGGGACAATTTTCCACTTCTAGAACTCTTAATTCTGTTTCTGAATTTGTTGAATGAAAATAAGCATAGTAAGAAACAAGGGGTCAGTTCTTGAATGCTGGTCCTAATTGTGGATGGCAGAGATCACAATCGTCCATCTTGTGCATTAATGTGTTTGTGAATCATGTGATACTTATAGAAAAGCTTGCACTCCTTTGGAATAGACGCAATTTGTATAATTATACATATCAACACCGAGAGAGAGAGAGATAAGAAAAGAATTGGAATTGAATTTAGAAAATTCTTGTTGCTTAATCTTCATTCCATCAGTAATGCTCTCTTTATACATCACTCAGCAATTCCCTAATCCCCTACTCTAACTGATTGACACAATAACCACTGGCCAACTGTCACAACCAACTCACAGCTGTCAATAACTGCCACTAACTGTCACTAACTGATTTCCCCTCTTCTCAGTAGAATACAATTGCAATACAATCCCTAACAACCACACACCTAACATTGAACATGTGATATGGTTAGTTCTTGATCAAATCATAAGGGTAATGCTAAAACTCCAACAATTTCATTACAAAATGTTTACAAACTATCAAGTTAGCTTTTTGAGCTCTCTATATTTTTCTCCAATGTTGTGTGAGGCTTTGGTTCACATACTTATTGTATTGCTATGCTAGCCTCCATGAAACTCAATAGTTAATCTTCACATGGCAACAGTTTTTGAAAATTAATAACCTGGTAAGTCTGATCCAAATGGAAGCAAGGAGCAAGATTGGGTGGGTTGGTTTCACTATGGACTCTTGAAATTGTGTTTGGTTTAAATCAGTTATGTGATCGAGAATGAATTAAGTTGTAGCACCAACAGCGAATAGAATAGCAGAATCAATAACAAAAAGCACGGAAAAAGGACCTGCTATTTCTGAGATCAAATTATGAAAGATTTCATTGATAGTAGCACGATGCTGAATATAGCTATATATGTGCTTCTTTCAAGCAGAGCTTTTTCTTGGACAAATTGAGTGGTAAGAAATGTTACCTTCTTCCTGCAAGGGAGCTGACCATTGCATGGGGTGACGATCCTCACTATTGGAGATGGGTTTCTCTACCCGAATCCAGGTCTCTACATAATTCCATGTCTGTTCCTACTCTATTTTAGTACTCCTTTTTTAATTTTAGGCTTTTCATTTTTGTTAATTATGTACATGTAACAACCAGGTTCCCAGAGGTAGCTGAACTTCATTTAGTGTTTTGGTTTGACATCAATGGCAAGATGAGTGTTTCCATGCTATCCCCGAAAACAAACTATGCTGCTTACCTTGTGTACAAGTTGACGGAGGAAGCCTATGGGTTTGATGACCCTCCTCCAACGGCTTCAATTGGAACTTCTGGAGCAGGTGAAGTTTACGAGCAGACTGTTAGTTTGGACCTGCCTATCGTGGAGCCAGGCCAGGAAGACCAGGTTGTACTACCGCAGCAGCTGCACACTTCACGTCCCAAACTGAGAAATGATGGGTGGTTAGAGATTGAGTTGGGTCAGTTTTTTAACGAGGGAGGAGAAGATGAACTGCAGTTTGGACTAAAGGAGGTAAAAGATCTTTGGGGGAAGTCTGGCCTCATTGTTGAAGGGATCGAGGTCAGGCCAACAAAAGGTTAATAAAATTTGTGCTTTATCATCACTATGTAGCATTAATAAACTTTGTCTGTTATCATCATTATATTGTGTCAATATTACGTTATTGATGTACTGTCAAATTTATATTGTGTTAGTATTCTGCTTTATGGACAAATTGTGAACATCTTAACTACAAGCTTACCGGTAAAACCAAACTTTTTTCGTTCTTCTTGATTTGGATCTTTAGCTAAAATTGAGACTCAAAACCCTTGGGCAAACTGTAAATTAGATATTATTTATTAGTGTTCTTCAATGGATTTGTTTAGATATCGCTTGTTACTGATCGAAAATTAAAAATACTATAGCAAAATAATTTTTAAATGTATAAATAGTGCCGTAAAACTCAGTCTTAAAGTTTTTTTGGCTGAAAAAACTACTTGTAGGTCTCGTGAACAATGCACGAAATTCACTGTTTTTTTTTTTTTGCAAAATGCAGTGTGTGTTTGGAACGCACACTATGTGTGGGTTTGGATTCACATCCATGGCCATGTTTTGCTTTTTTGTGCGTTTTCACCTCTTTTTTTTTTTTTTTTACGCGTTTCAGGGAGTAATGCAGCTGCTGTTCATGAACAATAGTCGCAAATTTTGACTTTTCAATCGTGAATAGTGCATTTGTATACTGTTTACGGACCCATAAATATCACTTTTCAGTAACTTTTTCATTAAAAATAAGTTCCACAATACTATTCACATATTTAAAAATTATTTTATTACAGTGTTTTTAATTTTCAGTTTTTAATTTTACCATTGTTACAGTATTTTTTGTTTTCAATTTTATCAAAATAAGTTCTACCCAAATCGGAATTTATGTCGTTAACGAGGGTAATGATTTTTTTTATTCGCTGACTTTAAACACAGAGGGGATTTAAATCAAAGATCAATTCTATGGGAGATATCGGGAATTCCCATGAGCTACAAGTTACGAAGTTCAGGACAAGATGTTATGTTGATTGAAGAAACTATCAGTCCAATTTTTTGACAAATCTTGTAGTACAATATGGTACAGTCGTAAATAGGAGAGTGGATTTACAATCATATAATGGTACAAATTAGGAGTATCACATTGATGTGATGTGACTCTGTTGGCAATGATGAAAATAATTTCATATTATTTAAACATTAAAATTTTATAATTTTAATCCTTAAGGGCGAATTACAATTTATTCATCTGTGTTTTAGTCAAAATTTAAGTTGTTTACTTATGATCAAGAAAGTCAATACCGTATCGGAGGCTGTACCGGTTTGACCACCAATATGATATATTTCCGATACCGATCAATATCAGTGTACTGTTTCAAGTTTACCGCTATTTATATATATATATATATATATATAATTAATTAATTAACAATAAATGTAAATTTTTGTTTAATTGACTAGACATTTAACAAAAAATTATAAGGCAAATTCTAGATCTCATAATTATGTACATGTAACAACCAGGTTCCCAGAGGTAGCTGAACTTCATTTAGTGTTTTGGTTTGACATCAATGGCAAGATGAGTGTTTCCATGCTATCCCCGAAAACAAACTATGCTGCTTACCTTGTGTACAAGTTGACGGAGGAAGCCTATGGGTTTGATGACCCTCCTCCAACGGCTTCAATTGGAACTTCTGGAGCAGGTGAAGTTTATGAACAGACTGTCAGTTTGGACCTGCCTATCGTGGAGCCAGGCCAGGAAGACCAGGTTGTACTACCGCAGCAGCTGCACACTTCACGTCC
Source organism: Quercus suber (assembly GCF_002906115.3). NCBI lineage: Eukaryota > Viridiplantae > Streptophyta > Magnoliopsida > Fagales > Fagaceae > Quercus > Quercus suber. Next base: position 538,939 of record NW_027069972.1, read on the forward strand.
CAAACTGAGAAATGATGGGTGGTTAGAGATTGAGTTGGGTCAGTTTTTTAACAAGGGAGGAGAAGATGAACTGCAGTTTGGACTAAAGGAGGTAAAAGATCTTTGGGGGAAGTCTGGCCTCATTGTTGAAGGGATCGAGGTCAGGCCAACAAAAGGTTAATAAAATTTGTGCTTTATCATCACTATGTAGCATTAATAAACTGTGTGTTATCATCATTATATTGTGTCAATATTACGTTATTGATGTACTGTCAAATTTATATTGTGTTAGTATTCTGCTCTATAGACAAATTGTGAACATCTAAACTACAAGCTTACCGGTAAAACCAAACTTTTTTCATTGTTCTTGATTTTGATCTTTAGCTAAAATTGAGACTCAAAAGTCAAAACCCTTGGGCAAACTGTAAATTAGATATTACTTATTAGTGCTCTTCTATGGATCTATTTAGATACCGCTTATTACTAATCGAAAACTGAAACTACTGTAGCAAAATAATTTTTAAATGTGTGAATAGTGCCATAAAACCCAATTTTAACTTTTTTTTAGCTGAAAAAATTAGTTGTAAGTTTCGTGAACAGTATATGGAATCCACTGTTTTTCAGCAAAACGCAGCGTGCGTTTGGAATGCACACTATGTTGTTGGTGGGGGTAGTGTTTTTTTTTATTTGCTGACTTTAAGCGGAGAGGGGATTTAAATCAAAGTTCAATTCTATGGGAGAAATCGGGAATTCCCATGAGCTACAAGTTACGAAGTTCAGGACAAGATGTTATGTTGATTGAAGAAACTATTAGTCCAATTTTTTGACAAATCTTGTAGTACAATATGGTACAATCGTAAATAGGAGAGTGGATTTACAATCATATAATGGTACAAAATAGGAGAATCACATTGATGTAATGTGACTCTGTAGGCAGTGATGAAAATAATTTCATATTAAAACTTAAGGGCTAATTACAATTTACTCACATATAATTTGATTGAAATTTAAGTTGCTTACTTGTGGTTTGAAATTATCTCTAATCAAAATTTAGGCCAATTAGAGTTTACTACATATTTTCAAGTATATCAATTCAAAATGGAGCTTATACTCTGAAACTACTATAAATAGAGGACATCCCTTCTCATTTTGAAGACCAAGTTTTCAAGAAGCCAAAACTCTAGAGAAATTCTACCTCTAAAGCACCAAAGAATTTCAACCTGAAATCCAAGAATCTTCAAAGAACTTGAATAACATTCGAAAGAATGAAGAATATTCGAAGGACCTGAAGAACTAGAACGACGATAAATCTCTAACAAGCTCAAAGCTAGGGGTGGCAATTCGTGTTCACGTGTCGGGTTCGTGTCGTGTCAAGTTATGAGTATTCGACTACATAGGTCAACACTAACCCGATATATTTATTAAACGGGTCAAGATTCCTCAACCCTAACACAACCCATTTATTAAACGGGTCAATCGTGTCGACCTGTTTATCAGATTTTATCAAAATGAAAAGAAAAAAAATTATGAAAAAACAAACAAATAAATATTTTTAATATAAAATGCAGAATTAATGAGTAGCTACATCACAAATAATCATTCAAAACTAAAGCATATCTCAATATCACAAATAATCAATCACAATATTTCAAAGAAAATAAATCATAACGACTAATAAGTTTATATACTTAGAGTTTGAAGGGTATATTAGTAAAATGTTATTTAATTAAACGGGTCAGACAGGTCAAACGGGTTCTATGTGTTCAACCCTAACCCAACCCGTTTATTAAACGGGTCAGCCGTGTCAACCCGAATATGACACGAACCCATTAAGCCTTAACCCATAATCTATTAATTTCGTGTCGTGTCGTGTCGAGTTCGCGGGTCGTGTCAAATTTTGCCACCCCTACTCAAAGCCAAAGATTCGTTGTTAAGACTGTTTGATCCATCTTCCATCCAAAGAGAAGAAAATTTTGCATTCAAGTCAAGATCACAAAGAAGATAAAATCAAAGCAGCATTTTTTTTTTTTGTAAAAGAGTCAAAAGAGAGAATTGTACTCGCTACTTAGTTAATACAAAAATATATTTGTGACACTTTTTCAATTGTTTGATTTTCAAACTTTGTGAATTTTTGTGTTTACATTTATATTTAAGGGTTTTGGTTAAAGAAAATTCATTCTTAAACCTTAAATAAAATACCGGTATTAGTAATAAGATATTTTCTAAGGAATTTAAGATTTTATCAACCTAGTTGCAATGCATTTTTTATACAATGTGTTCAATACTTAAATATGCCTAATTTTTGTAATTCATTTTGTTTTATCTTTTAGATTTTTTTTTTCTTATTCTCAAATAATTATGGTGATTAAATATAAAATAAAATTCATTCAATATGCAAAACGGGCATTGTTAAAAGGACAATTAAAGTTTGGTTATAAATTTAGTTGTAGCCTAAGGCTGCATCTCTAATTAAAAAAAAAAAAAATAGCATGACTACATATTTTGAAATTCTACATTGAATTGCATGTTTTTTTATGCTCCTAACACACGTTTCAAATTTTGGGTCAATCGAATATCATCTAATATTTGATCTATACTTATTTTTTATGTATAATTTTATATTACAAAAACTTGAAATTTAGACGATTGATTACATAGCTATTGATCTTTGATCTTCTGAAAATTTTGTAAGTAATGAAAGAATATAAGAAAAAAATGTAATCTAATAGTGAATTTGTCAAAATTCACATCCAATAAAAGATATTGAGTAGAGACTTAGAGTTGTAGTATTAGACTACAACCAAGTTGGTTGCCAAACTTTGTTCTTGTTTAAATGTGAAATCAACAAATTTTTTATTTTTTTAATTGAGTATGCTTGAATTGAAAATTTTAAAAATTTTAACAACTCAAATGAAGTTAGATGTCTGAAATAAATTTTGGTCAAAATAAAAAATGTGTTATAGTTTACTCAAAACTGGACACATGTCCACATCCCAACGTATCTAGTGTACTAATGCCCAATAACCAATCACAACCCATGTCTTTTTATTTATTTTTATAAATGGAAATATCATTTATTTTTTCGATAAAGTGGGACACATTGACAATTGGCTCCATTCTTGACTTCAGTACAATATTGGTGATTGATTTATTTTTTGTTAGAAATATGTGATTAAATGATTAAATTTACTATATTCTAAAGTTTTTGGGATAATCGGTAGTTTAATATGATATCAAAGTAAGAGGTCTTAAATTCGATCATTGTCTCCTTCATTCTACCTCTCATTTAAAATCTCACGTGTTTCTTGCGATTTTTATGACAATTTGATGATATGTGTAACCATGTTATTGGTGAACTATTATTTTCATATCGACTCACTACTTTTTATTCGCCATTCATAATCGCATAAATTATATTGTGGAAAGAGTTGTACACAAAAGTTGAGTCCATTCACACTTGGTTTATTGATGTCAATTTTGACTTTAATTCTCAGATATCATCCCCATTTAACATCCTTGTCTCTTGCTAGATATTGATGATGGTCCATCTTGATGGTTATGGAGAAGGTAGTGATTACATATAATCACAACTTGAAACTCGTACCTGTATCTTTTACTTTATCTTGTTAAAGTTGTTGTGTGATTGTGTCTGATAATTGAATGATGAGTGGAAGCATAAAAGAAAGAGTACACACATAGGTTTACATGGTTTGGCCTAACGGCCTATATCCACAGTGAGAAAGCCCTTGACAACTACATATTATATTAAGCAGCTGTGTTACAATGAATCCAATGTAGGGTTTATATATTAGAGAATACTTAACTAACCCAATGAACTGTGTTTCCTCCTCTTTGTCTTCATGTAGTGTAAAAGTTTCAAAGGCAACTAAGATGTTGTATGTGATGACTCTATTAGATAAGAAAGCACTTTGGCAATCAGAGGTGACATTATGTTGGCAAGGACCTTAGAGACAAGCTTAAAAATCACGTTACATAAGCTTATTAGACGGAAATGAGACATTGATTCAGGATTTGATTTTTTAGGAACAAGAACAGTATGGGTAAAATTAATTCTTTGTAAAATTCTACCAGAAGAGATGGAGTCAGTAACAGCTCTAGAGACATCATGATCAATTATGTGCCAATAGTGTAGGAAGAATAAAGCATTCATACCGTCAGGATCGTATCATAAAATTTAGATTATGTTGGAAAGGGCTGTTGTATTGATTCTCCAAAAAAAAAAAAAAAAAAAAAAAAAAAAAATCTATAATTTAGGTTACACGGTGATTAACCCAAAAAAAAAAAAAAAGTTTTAGCTTATCAATTGTGGACGATTCCACATAGGAACCACCGATGGGAGAAAACATCAAATGTACTTAAAGACGGCTTTCACAAAGAATATAGCTAGCAACATTCAACCCTTTGCAATTAAAAATGGAATTAGTCTCCGATAAAACCCATGCCATGACTTGAATCATATGAGAGGTTGTTTCCCTTGTATAAATGCATGAAAGTTTATGTTTAACTTGATAATTGGTATGGTACAAGAGTTAAAAGGCAGATAAGAAATTGTGGGGCCAAAAAATCTTTGGAGAAATTAAATGTATGTGAGAAGACCTCTTTCTATGTTCCAAAAGGATCCTTCGGCACTGGCATTGCCACCTCCTGAAGGCCCAAATTCTGGTATTTTGGTCATTAAAGATGAAGAAGCCGAGGAGAATTATAGCTGTTTCGGATTGTGTATTAACAATTAGCTCGAGGACTTGCCTTTCCCTCAAAACATGAACCTAACGCTTGCCATTAACACAGGCGAGGATGCCCAATTTTTTTACGCAAACTTGATCCCAGTTCTTAATCAGCCATTGTCTTCCAATCGGTACTATGCCATAAAGAGACGTAGAAGCCATAAAGGGTATGGGGATATATATATATGTGTGTGTGTGTGTATGTATGCTTATAAAATTTCAAGATTATTAGAAATCGATAGTTTTCTCATCTACAAAATATTTAAATTTTAAGTTTTCATAATTTAAAATTATACATAAAGTATGAGTTTATGGATCAACAAGTAAATAACATCCAATTAACACAAGATTTGGTGTGCATGTTAAGAAGAATGACAACATATAATCCAATAGCATCTATAAATTATTTAAATTTTAGGTTTTTAATATTTTAGAATTATACATAAAACATGAGTTTATAGATCAACTAGTAAATAAAATTTAATTAATACGAAATTTGGTGTACATGTTAATAAGAACAAGAAAATATAATTCAATGGTAGAATCTTTAAAATATTAATTCAATAAGAAGTTATTGTTGTATAATATTAAGAAAGAATTACAGTAGGTGTAACTAATTATGGTCGGGAAGCAGAATGACAGTCTCGAACTATTTGCTGTTGTGGCTTGGTTTATTTGGAATCACAGGAACAAGTTGTGCCTAAGTGAGAAGGGAATAGCTACGGACAGAATCTTACAAGCAGCGAAGTCGTATCTCTCGGAGTTTCAAGCGAAGATTCCTAAGGCAGCTACAAAACCACCCAGAGGACACATTTAGTGGCGTCCTCCTCCGGGTGAGCTGTATAAAACTAACTATGATGGGGCAGTTTTTACTGAATCGGGAGAGGCAAGTATTGGGGTGGTGGTTCGGAATGCAAAGGGAGAGTTAATAGCTGCTCTTGCCAAAAAAATTTCGCACCTAGGCTCGATGGAATTCCTGGAAGCTTTAGCTGCAAGAAGGGCTATTAAATTCATTGTAGAGTTGGGTATTACGGATTCTGAATTTGATGGTGACTTAGAGATAGTGTGCAAAGCGTTAAGGTCAGCAAATTGCGGTCACTCATCCATCGGTTAAATGGTCAAAGACATCATGTCTATTATTGGTTCGCTTAGAACTTTCTCTTTCTCTCATACTAGGCAGCAGGGTAATTGTGTGGCCCATGCATTGGCTAAGAGAGCAATAGTTTCGTTTCCTTTATTAGTTTGGATGGAGCATGTTCCATCTGACATTTACCAGTTTGTCATTTCAGATTCTCCTGCTAATTAATAAAAGTGTCGGTTTGATTCTCAAAAAAAAAAAATTATGGTAGTTATTTATATGAATTTATTATGATTGCATTTGTATATGAAGTTATATATTCTATAATGTTTTAAGAAAATATATATACATGATGCAGAAAGATTCTAATGAAGGGTTTAAATATATAATAAAATTTAAACCCAATTAAAAAATATATATTTTAGAATAATAAAATGTAAAATTATGAGGTTTCAAAAATTTATATGACAAAATATTATGAGGTCAACTAAAAGTCAAACATCTTCGGTTAATGGAAATATAAGTTAAATTTTGTTTTTGAGAAGAAAATATAACTTAAATTTGACAAAATATTAATGTTTTTTTTTTTTTTAATGGCCATCAAAATATTAATGTTAATATATTAACTTCAAATGGCATTTATCTGCAGGGAAGCATGTGAAAATTCTGAGGAGGACATGGAAAGTTGCTTTTGCTTCAAGTATGCTAGTGATGTAGCACCAAAACCTTTGGATCCCAACAACATATACCAGCAATTTGAGATTCATCCGAGTGAAATGGGATGTGATGGAAGGGGAGGTTTTGTTGCCAAATCTATAACATCAGATGGGATCCCTCCAAAGTTCCTCAGATCAAATGGCTGGACAGTACAAACCTCAACTCGTAGTGATTTCCAATTAGGTTATGCATCAGGCCTAAATACTTCCCTTCGTGCTTGCCTTCCAAAATTCAACTTTCTGCTATCATGTACGAGTTCTCAACCAGTGATTGTAGGAAAGTGGTATTCTCCTTTTATGTTTATTAAGGAAGGAACATTGAAAGACCAAATGAGTACATCAACGTATTACGAGGTGACACTTGAGCAAAAGTGGGCACAAATATTTGCATGTGAACATAATGAGAGACAAGGCAATGTTGTTGTTGTGGATGTTCCTCCAAGAGAAATGGTTTTAGTTTTTGGGAGAGAAGTTATGGATGTAAATGTGGTCAGTGGAGTAATGTGGTTCAAGAGTTGTGGTATAGAGGGACAAGAAAGAAGTGTGGGATTGTGCTTGGAAGTCTTTGAGAGAAAGAAGTGGGAGCAAGAAAGGGTTGGATGGGTTGGGGGGAATGATAGGCAATTGAGCTTGAAAAGAGTAGAGGAATTTGGAGGGACAAGTGGGTGGAGGAAATTTGGTTGTTATATTTTGGCAGAGAGATTTATGCTAAAGTGAATGGATGGGAGCCTGGTATTAATTAACTTATCCATTCAACCTCATTAACAAGATTCAAAGCAAATGGGAATGTTTCTTCATATCTTATAAACTAAACATTGTAAAATTCATTTAATTTTGTGTTTACATGTACTACATGTGTATTAATTGATTTTTTTTTTTTTATGAGAGCGTGTGTATTAATTGATTTTTTTTTTTTTTATGAGAGCGTTTCAACCTATGACGTCTGCTCCTGATAATAGTTCTTTATCATCAGACCAAGACACTAATCGATTTTTGGTGTAAATGGAGATTGAACTCCAAATCTCTTATTCAATCATCAGAGATTTTAATGTAGTCGTGTATTAATTGAATTGTATTTACTTCTCTTCCACATATTTAATTTATTGTGTGTTGTTTAACCATTAAATGGTTCTCTTTTATTCATTTGCTTTTAGATGTCTTGATATATTTTTATTGAAACAAGTGTTTAAAAAAACAAGTGGAAAATGTTTTAAAAGAATATCACTTTTTCATGAATGATTTATACAAAAATATAAGAAAAACCATCATTCTTTTTGTTGTTTTCATGCACGAGTTTGCCGTGAGGTTATGCTAATAATCTTAACCAATTTCTAAACTAGTGCTCTTATTTCAATATTCAACTGGACTACATTAAAGATATAAATTCTTTTTTGGTCTTCATATTTAGGCCTTATTTTCAATTTGGTACTCAAGTTTTCACGCTTTTATTTTGGTTTAATGGACTGTTGAGATCTAAAAAACAATTAGAAGAAAATAAATAAATAATATATATATATATATATATTGTTTGGTAACTTTGGTTACCCAGAGAATGTTTAAAAAAAAATTATATTATATTCTTTTTTGTTTTTAAGTTTTATTCTAATTATTTAAAGTTTTTTAAGTTTTTTTTTTTCTTTTTTGAGATAGTTTCAATCTATGGCGTCTGCTCCCGATGATAACTCTTTATCATCAGACCAAGACACTAGTCGGTTTTTGGTGTAAATAGAGATTGAACCCAAGATCTCTTATTCAACCATAAAAATTTTTACTAGTTGAGTTAACTGAAAACTTTTTAAGTTATTTATATGACATGGAATAGTTAAATCCATGCTTCACAATTTAATTGTATTAATCAGTATACATCATAAATTTACGTGTCACTTAATAGACACATTAGCTAAAAGTTAACATAGGGGCTGTTCAAATGTAATCAAAATACAACTTTAGGATGTAAAATCCAAATTTTGTAATTTCAAGGTATAAAATTCAAAAATCTCCAAACTTTAGGGGTGTAATTTACACTTTAGCCTTTCAATAATTTAATCTAAATTAAATTTTATGAGAGCTTCAAGTGACTCATTAAAGTTTTGATAATATTTTTATATAAAATTTTTAACTAACAATATTTGTAAAATTTAGGTATAATACTTTAGACGTAGTATATTTAAGTTTTTTTTTTTGTTTTTTTGGATAATCTATTTAAATTTCCTAATTGAATTCAAATATTCAGTTGTATTAACCAAGAAAAAAAAGTGATATTTTACAAGGACAATAAAATTCAATACACCAAGGGCACGTTTGGTACACTGAATGTGGATTACGACAGGAGTTGTAATCTTTATTACTAGGAATAAAATATATTGTAATGTAATAACTAAACATATTCATAAGTTTGGTTGTGGGATATAACATTAGAATAAATTTTAAGATTTATTTTTGGAAATATCTAACTCATACAATTATATTTTCTTAAAATTGTTATTTTTTAAATTTAAGAGAGAGATGTGTTATTTTTTATGATTTTTTATTTTTATAATTGTTAGATGTATATGAAAAGTTTGTTTATTTGGAAATATATTAAGTTTTGAAATTATTGCACTTACTAAGAAATAGCTAATACAACCCTTTTAAAGAGGAATAGTTATTCCTCATTTTGAAGAATAACTATTCATAAGGAATGATTATTCCTTGTAATAAAAATATAACCAAACTAAAGAATAGCTAAAACATAGGAATAACTATTACATTACAATGCCTATTACAGTCTACCAAACATGCCCCAAGTGTTTGAATTCAAATGGTCAATCTAATCAATGTACTGATCATATGGAAAGAAACACAGCCTAAATATTCCCAGAAAATTCAAGCACTTCCTTTGGCAAGCTTGTCATGAGTCTTTGGCTCTTTGCCAACAAAGGAGAATTTATGCAGGAGGGGAGTTATTACAGGTGGCAGTTATGATTTGTGTAAGATGGAATTGGAAGATGGGGTTCATGCTTTATGGAGTTGTCTTATGCTTGAGTTATCTATTTTCCGTGATATTGGTGCTGCTGTTATTGGAGTGGTGATTCGGGATCGTTTGGGGCAGATTATCCCTTACTAATGTCTTGTTTCAATAGCTGAACTTTTCGTTAAATAGTTGATGAAGTAGAGGCCTAAGCTTGCCGGAGAGCCATTCATTTTACTAAAGAAATTGATCTTACTCAAGTTGCTTTTGAGGGAGATTCTTCTACTATAATAAACTGTTGGGAAATTCCCTCAAATTCCAAATGTGACTTGGAAAGTCAATTAGGTTTCCTAGTTGAAGAAGGAAAAATTAATTTGGGTTTCCTTGTTATAGAAGGAAAGACTATTCCTTGATGTGGAATGAAGTCGATTCTTTATTAAAGAGGTAATGTATTTATAGTACAAGAGGGAATAAACTCCTTGTTAAAGAGGTAATGTATTCCTAGTCCAAAAAGGAATAGCAAAAGAGTCTTATAAATAAACAATGCTACAAAGAATTTGATGGCTTTGGCCCAAGGGTCCTTCCTATGAGGAGAGGGAATATAGAGTGTGAAACCAAGAGAGAGAAAAGGGATTTTCACTTGGGAGGAATGCAAGAGGAAGGAGAGTGTAAGGTTGTCGCTTTCAAGAATCTAGCCAAGGAGGGGAGAGCAAAGGGATGCCGCCTTCGAGAAGATAGCCGAAAAGGAGAGAGCAAAGTGTTGCTGCTTTTGAAAGAGATAATTAGTTTGTGTGTGAGAGCAAAGAAAAAATAAGAGAGATTTTTTCTTTAGCCGTGAGACATACACAAAAATGATTGTAATTGATTTAATAATAGTGAAATTACTCGAAATTTGTCTCGTGATTTTTTCCCTTCAAGAGAAAGGGTTTTCCAAGTAAATATTTGTATTTTTGTGTATGATTATTGTTTTGGACTGCTAATATTATTGATAATATGATTTGGGACCCAACATAAACTAGTACATAATCAGTACTAACACACGGGAATGATAATATGTAATAGTGCTATTAATTTTAGTTTGAGTTATTAAATATATAAGACATTAGTTCGACTAGGATATTTAGAGATACTGAAATGGTTTTTTCTTGCAATTTCATGATATTAGTTACGTCAAATTTCTCATTACACTGCTATTACACATTGTAAGGGCCTTTTTGTGTTGTACGTTGGGCTGGGCTGCCTCCTATGGTAATGGGCCCGAATGTTTCTGAGTAAGTGAGTTGAGACCGGTCCAACTATAACTCAACTTGGGCCGGCTTGCGTACAAACTATGCCTCGTCTGCCAAGAGTACGCTTGCGGCAGGCAGAGCTGTTTCAGATGAGTTACGGCAGGCAGAGCTGTTTCATGTGAGTTACGGCAGACAGATATAATAATAACAACAAAACAAAGTACTCTGACTATTTAATAAAAAATGACCAAGTAATTCCTACTTATAAGACATAATTACAGTCATAACAATGTCTTTCACAAAGAAAGTAAAAGAGAAAATGATAATATGAATTAATCAAGAATGAGTATAAAATCAAGTTAAGTTTGGTCCGCAGAAGCAAAACCGAAGAGGGACGAACGCCTCCTCTCAATGCAAATAATCTCCCAAGAAAGATCCTGCCGTGGGGATTAATGGCTTTGAGGGAACCAGACCTGAATGGTTAGTGCCCAAAAAGAATCTTTCTTATGTTTTGGAAGAGGGCAGGATTTTGAAGGGGAAAGAGGAAAATCAGCCTACTGATGCATGCCCACCGTACTAACTCTCCTTGTTTTCTGTCTTCTCTCTTATATTTTTCTTTCCTTTTGCTTTTTCACTTTCTTTCTTTTTTTTTGTGATCTTGCTCTGTTTTTGATGATTTTTCGATTCCTTTTTATGGGCACGGCAAGGGTCTTCTTATAGTGCTTGCCGTGGCCAGATTTTACTATTTTGCCCTTTAACCACCTTTGTTTGGTCTGGATGTACTTGCCGACCACCATTGATTAGTCTATCTGCCACTCTCCACTCCCAGACAAAGGAAGGCTGTTTCATTTATTAGTCTGCCGTGGCACCCTTTCTTGCCACGGTGCAGATGCTCTCTCTCTTTATATCTCTCAGGGCATGCACCTAACGGTTCCCCCCTCAACCTTGCTTCTTTTAGGTGGTCTGTCATCCCAGCAGGACGTACCCCCCAAAAAGCTTGGGCAGGAGCCGCAGAATAAGTCTTTTCCCCTCTCCCCACCACCAAACCATACCCCCTTACCTCTGACCCATGACCCCACCACGTCTCATATTGGCTGGGTACAGGCTGGTTGTGTCTAGGCCTTGCGTGTGCTCCCCTCCACGTATGTCCAAAATCTGCCTGCTGCTCATGCGTTTGCCGTGGTCTCGAGGCTTGCTTGCACAGTCTACTGCCCTTCTTCGACCTTTTATGTGGGTTGCTTTATAATTCCCTATTCCCCTTAGGGGCTGGGCTTTATTTAATACTGGGCTTTATATTTCTTTTAGACCATTTCTTGATTGTCATCATGTCCTGCCATACTACTCAGTTATTCCTATTGTAATGACTTGATCTTGCTGGCCCTCTTTTAGACCTGCCGTTTATTCTTTTCCCAATGGCTCTGCACGACCATGGGCTTTCTTGCTTATGGGCTCCTGTGTCCCTTTTGTTTTCCCTTGGGCATCCTCGACTCATTTACTTGTCTTGGGATTTCTCGGCCATTTTCCTAACTTTGTGTTCCCATGGGCTTTTACTAACTTCATTGAGCTTCCTTGGCCCAATTACCTCATACTCATCCTTCGGGTTTGTGGGCTTACCAACAATCCCCTACTCTCTTTGTTTACATTGCTTCGAGTCTGCCGTGGCCCACTCTTACATTTTCACATCATACACTGCCCATGGGTTTGCTATTCTCTCTTTCTGGGCTTGTTAAGCCCATTTTTGCTTCCTCAATGCCCATTTATTTATTTTATGGGCATGTGATCCATTATTCCTACCGCTTTGGCTTAATGGTTTTATTCTATGCTTGTCACTTCTATTTGCTGCCTGTGTTGCTGGGTTGGGCCTCTTTCCTTCTATTTGGGTTTTACAAAAAATGACCCTCAACACATATATTATTTTAAAACATCACTATTGGATACTATATGTACAATATTAGTTCACAATTATTGTCCTTGAAATTCTACTAAATGCAACAAAAAATAAAAGAATAAATTGATCTAATAGTATCTCCTAAATTGAATGGGGATAGGTGTATAGGATTGTTTAGCTTAATTATAGTTTGTTACGTTCAAAATCTTTGCATGCAAAATATTTGAATAGAGACAGTTGTGAGAGTGCCTTTTTTCTTCAGCACTATGGCCCAAGGATCCTGGGCCGAATAAAATGTTCTTGGTGGACTGGGCTCGATTCACCGCAGCTAAAAGGTCTGTTTAAGAACCGAGTGGTGCACAAAACAAGCTTCCTACAATACAAATAACTAACAAGCAAGGATATCTGTATTGAATGACATTTTAACAGCAAAGGAATGCACAACAAGTAAAATACAATGTAAGAAACGGTTAGGGATCCTCGAATTAGTGAGGTGCATTTTATTAATTTCCCTTAGTTGTGATTACAGTGCTCACTAAGACGTGGTGCAAGGTTCAACTAAGATCAAAAGTTACAAACTTTGATAGCTATTCAAGCTTTAAAGACTTGCAAAGTTTGAATTTGTTGAATCCGAGCATGTACTATAGTGGCTGTCTCTGGGATACCGAGAACGGTTCCACTGTTTTCTCTTAAGTTTACAGAGCCTTTTCTATAATTTTATGAGAGTTCAGAAAACGACTATGAATGCCTCAAAATAATCTAATCGAAAATGAATTTCTATCTCTGAATTCGAGTGCCCCTGTAGCATAGACCCCCTCCTCCTTTTATAGCACAGATCGGGCTTCGGGATACTGGTAATTTCCCCCTTTTGCCCCTTAGAGTTCGTGCCGTGCCAGTTGCTCAGGGTCATGTCGTTTCCTTTTTCTCTCATAGTTTCTTGCTTTTGGTGCGACCAAATGAAAGTCCCTTAGCTGGTTTTCTATTCCCAGACTTCTCCGTTGGCTGGTCTGAAGCTATTTGACTTTTTCTTCTCAGCGCTCCAGCTTTTTTCAGTGTACTCTTCCTCGTCACTTTCTCCAAATGGTCGGAACCAGGCTCCTGCACTTTGCTTCGTACCTCCTGGCTCCACTGCATGTTTGGAGCATGAGACCCGCATGCCTTTTGTCTCTTTGAATTTTGCTTCAATCTTACTTCGCGTGTCCAGGGATCCCCTGACTCTAGTGGCTTCTGGGATCCTGACCCAGTTCTTCTTTCTGGGCTTTCTTCGCTGGTTCTGCCTGGTTTGGGCCCTTTTTTGTTCTTTCGTGGGTCTCTGGATTCCAATCTTCTGGGTCTCTTGCCCTTTTCTTCTTTCTTTTCTTTTTTCTTTATTGTGTGAGCCCAGCCTTCCCTTTTCTCTCTTAGTTTTATTATTTATTTATTTTTGTGTGAAATGAGCCCAACGTTTTACTTCTTTGGGCCTTAGTCTATGACCAATTAATTTTGAACCTCAACAACAGTTTAAAAAATATATTCATTAGTTTAGAGAAAAAAAAATATAAGAAACATCATTGTAGAAGTGAATCCTCTTACTAGTACCTAACCAATGTCTAACTCAAGGTTTGCCTAAAAGTCTTTCTGTACCAAATAATATCTTTCTAGATGCAGGATATTTTAGAAATGGGTTGGTCAATTTATTTTTGCCACAAGAGAGGTTCTTAGCAGCCAAATATGAGCACCATGGCCTTTTCTTTTCCTTTGGAAATCTCTATAGCCACTTCATAAGAAGGGCGGGCTATAGCAAAAATCTAAACAATTTAATTTGTATGGAAAACAAACAAAAGCAAAATTCAATTTTTATTCTAATTGAATTTTCTCTAAGTTTTGGTTATATATATATACTAGCTTATAACTCCATGCATATGCGTAGAAACACTTTAAGATATAGAATAAGATGCATAATATAATTCCTATATATACAATTTAAATACAATTGATAGTCATGTTTATACTTTGTTAACTCTTTAAAAAAATTTGTAAGGATATTATCAAGTATAAAATGTATTTTGTCTTTTTTTTTTTAAATTATTGTGAAGCACTTTTTTTTTTTTTACGATTTATTTATTCTAGACTCTTTAGTTTTTGTACTTAATAACTTACTTTTTTTTTTTAGGGTCACTTAATAACTCACTTGGATGAATATTTATGATGTGGTCCCACATTTGATTTTAAAATTAAGAAATAAAACTCTTTAAAAATAAATAATTTAAGACACATGGCACAAAATTAGAACTCTAATTTGGAATTCTAATTTGAATTTCTCTCAGTTTCACCTATTATTATTATTATTATTGTTATTACCTATTTAGTAATAGACCATACATGGTCATAATATATTACATAAATGACTTATAAATTTGAATTATTTTTGTGATTTTGGGGTGCTAAATTTGAATTATTTTTAATTACACAAAAAAAAATGTATCATAAATATAAAATCACTCAAGCTCTCTCTTCCTCTAATTTTATATATAAAGTTAGATATAATTTGGTTTTTATGGTTTATTTATATTAAACTCCTCGTTTTCTACACTGAATTAACTCATTTGACACAACAATTAAAAATTTAGTAGATAGGACACATGGTGCAAAATTAAACCTTAATTTTTTTTTTTTTGAGAAGCCAAATTAAACCTTAATTAAAATCCAATTTTTACACTAAATTAACTCACTTGACACAAAAATTTTAAAATTTAAATTAGATGGGACACATGGTACAAAATTATACTCTAATTAAATTCCAATTTAAAATCTAATTGGATGTTCTCTCAGCTTTGGCTATATATGTAATCCACTACTACATTCGTGGTTCCTAATGGGCATGCTATCGTGTAAGAGATTTCAATAGCTTTATTTTTTCCATGTATGAAAAATAGGTAATAATGTTGCTCATGCTTTAGCATGAAATGCTAAGAAATATGAGGACTTTCGAGGTTGGCTCGTAGAAGTTAGGCTGACGAGAAATTATCTCATACATTGGTCTCATGAGACCTATGTTTTATTGACATGTGGGTCCTACGCACATGGGACCCACATGTCAGTGTGACATAGGTCTCATGAGACTAGCACATACAAGATTTTTCCTCGCCAACCATATAGGTAATGTAAGCAATGGCCTAAGACCCCCTTTGCTAATTAATATAATATGAATTTATTTGTCTTAATAAGTTAATCATCTATTTTGCGAAACTTTTATGGAAAATTGAAAAGGTTGTCATAAAAGGTAATTACTTTTCATTTTCCTATAACAAGTTTTATAAAAAAAATTTATTAATATATGCTCTTAGGACATATAAGCAGGGACGGAACTAGGGGGCCCAAATGGGCTTCCCCCCCCCCCCCCCCCCCCAAAGAAAATATTTTTTACTAGTTGTAATCTTTTCATTTATATAGTTAGGCCCTCCTCCCTCCAAGATTATTAGTCCACTAGCCCATATTGCTAAATCATAATACTATAACTAATATTTTTAAATTAGATAAATTTATAAATTGAAAAATAGTAAATCTATAAATTGAGATTGCATAGATGATTGCTCTATAATGTATTAAAAAATAATGGTGTTTTATGTCTGTTTTTTTTTTTTTTTTTTTGTTGGTAAATGATTGCATCTAAATGTATTAAGAAATAATGATTTTGTATATTTGTCTTAGTTGATAGTTTGTTAATACTATATCAATACTTATTTGGAGTTTTATTATTATTTATTTTCCCGTACACTAAGGGCATGTTTTGTATACTGTAATAATTATTACATGGGAATAGGAATAAGTATTACAAGAAATACTTTGAGTTGGAATGTAATAAGTATTACTATTCATTAGTTTGGTAACCATTTAGGAATAGAATCTTGAATATGCATCCACGATTTAGTAGAGTATAAAAAAAGGTGTATTTAAATCATTTTTAAGTCAAATTTTCTAAAATACATTTATTTTAAGGTGATCAAAATAAAGCTAATAATTAACAATAAGGAAACTTTATTTTCTTTCCTTTTGAAGATGTGGCAACTAATAGCTTTTTAGGAAAAAATTTTAAAAAGTTATTACATAAGGTGAATGAATAAATATTCAGTACTTTAGATAAGGAATAGTTATTCCTTATTTTGAAGAATAGCTATTCATAAGAAATAACTATTCATTATAAAAAACATAACCAAACAGCCGTATAGTTATGCCAAAAGTATATTTATTACATTACATTGTCTATTACAGTCTACCAAACATGCCCTAACTCTCCCTAGCTTAAATTTTGGTCTGTCTCTAGGCATAATTTAGTAAAAGCCTATTTTATTTAAGACTATTTCACCCAAAAAAATTTGAGGCCCTTTCTATTAATCAATATGCATTTAACACGTCATTTTAACATATCAACACACCTGACTCTTTTTTTTTTTTTTTTTTGGAGAATGATCAACACACTTAAATTTATCTCTTTATTTCCACTTTTTTTTATTACTATTTTTTTTCTCCATGTCTACACGTTTGCATCAACTCCTATGACCTATTTCTTTTTTTTTTCTTTTTTCTTTTTTATAGAGAATTTCAACTTATGGCATCTGCTTCTGATGATAGCTCTTTATCATCAAACCAAGACACCAATTAGTTTTTGGTGTAGGCAAAGATTGAACCCCAGATCTCTTATATAACCATCAGAGATTTTACCAGTTAAGCTAACTGGACCCACCTATAACCTATCTCTTAATTACACATCATATTATTTTATAAAACTTATCACATTAACCCATGCCACCTGTTTCCTTTTTTAGTTTGTTATACAATTTTTTTTTTTTTTTGTAATTTAATTCTTTTTTACTTTTCCCAATTCCTATTTATAATGGTTATTTTTTTCTTTTTCAAAATATACATGAGCAATAAAATATGCATATTAGAATGATGATTCATTTAAGGACAAAGTTTAGCTATAAAATTTATTGTAACCTTAGGTTACAACCTTACTCAATAAAATAAACATTACTATATATTTTGAAAATCTAACTGCTGAATTGCATGTTCGTTATTCTTTTAATACACATGTCAAATTTTGTGTCAATCAGATATTATTTACTAAATAATCTATAAGCTAATATTTTATACATAATTTTAAACTACAAAAATTTGCAATTTAAACAATTAATTGATGACATAACTATTGATATTTAATTTTCTCGAAATTTTGCAAGAATGGAGGATATTAGAAGAAGATGTTATCCAATAGTGGATTTGTCAAAGTTCACCTCCAAAAAAAAATTTTGAGTAAGGCTGTAGTTTAAGGCTACAATCAATTTTGTTGCTAAACTTTGTCCTTCATTTAACCTACCATCATCATACTCTTAACATAAACATGATATCATAAAAATTCTATGATATTTCCATAGGCCAACTCAACATTAATATGATATCATAAATATCTTATGCTAAACTCTAATGTATTAAAGAAACAAAAACTATGATTAAATGAACAAATAACTTATTACACCACATAATAAATATCAATATATTGAATAGATGCTTTTATCATTATTTAAACTACAATATTCCTACGTTATTCTTTTAGACTTTAATAATTCTTTACTTTAAGTGAAAAAAGTGTAATGGACATATGTGTGCAATTTAAAAATTTTCACTTTTCAACGATGAATTCATTACTCTCAACTAATTTCTATGACTATTATGCTATAGTCTAAATTCTTTATCCTCTTGAGATTAAAATAAAATAAAATAAAATTTTCTTTATTTAGATTTCATAAAATATTATTTAAATTCTTGATTTCATATTCAAATTCCCCATTTATGTTTGGATACAATAGTTGTAAGGTTAGGAATCAGAGATGTCCATTGCCTAGAACTAAAATCAAAATCAAAATCTCTATAAGTTTCACATTATACATTTGCAAAAGGATATTTTAGGGGGAAATTTCACATGGGTTACAATTGGGAGAAAATCGAAGAAAATGGCTTCATTTTCGATTAGAATCTGCCGAATAGGAAATTTCAGTTCAGATTTCACAACCTTCCCAATGTTAGTGCTCCAAAATTACTATATGAAAGAAAACCTCTCAAATAGGCCCAACATAAATAATAGAAAAAAAATGGTTAAACCCACCATTCAAAAGCACAAAACTAGAGTATAAATTCAAGAAAATGGATGAAAAATGGTTACATGAGATTTGGGAGCAGACGTGGTGAAGATCAGCGAAGAGAAGCAGAGTTGAAAGAACGAGAGAGAAAGAAAGATTTTTTATTTATTTTTAACTTATACCCTAACCTATTCTACCGTAAATGGTAACCCACTTAAATTATTTAAATGGTCAAGATTAAAAGC
>NW_027069973.1:0-27090 GCF_002906115.3 Quercus suber
CACTTAAAAGAAAATTCATGTGGACGTGAAGGGAGAGAAGGAAATTGAAAGATCATACAATGATACATTTACATACCAACCAACCATTTGACATAGATGATAGAACACAGAGGAGAAAAATGAAGATCATGTGCGTGGATAGTGGGACAAATTAAGAAGAAAAAGAAAAAGAGGAAAAGAACAGAAATAGAAGACTTTTAGATTTTTGTCCTGCTACTCCAAACACGCGGAATTGACTGGCAGAGTTAGTTGAATGGCTCGAATTTTATCTAACGTGTTGTAGGGGAATTAATCGTATCAATTTGATGACTTATATGAAAATTATCGTATCCATGAATCATGATGGTAAGAAATTAACAATTTTGATAATGATTGTATGTTTAATGTCTCAAAAAAAAGAAAAAAATTTCTTCATTTAGCTTAACATGTAAAGTTTTTTGTATTGAATAAAGAGATCTAAGATTTGAATATTGGTTACTTGCCATAAAGCAATTAAGATTTTAACCTAATAATAAAAAAGAATTATAACAAAGAGGATGCTAAAGATTTGACTTCCGATTATATTGAAAACCAATTAGTGTGGCATGATGATAAAATACAATCATAATGCATGGATCAAGCGCCAAAGATTAAAATCCTTTCACATCTATAAATATAAAAATATTTCCCTAAATATTGATTTTAACATGTGGAAAAAAAAAACTATTAGATTTTGGGGCCTAATCTATCATGCAATCAAATATAAAATATTATATAAATTTATTCCGTGTTTCTTTAAATATATATATATATATATTGGAATTTTCAAGATAATGCAATCGATTTTTGTTAGCCAATCAAATTAGAATATTGTGACCAAAAAAAGAAATGGAACATTCATTGGAATAATAAAAAGAAAAACCAAGATAAATTTGCAATCCCATGTATTGACTAATTGGTTTGATTGATACATGAATAAATTTAGAGACATTTAAGATATATTATAAGTAATATATATTAAATAAAAAATTTTGGATGTGTTTTGGATTTTACAAACGGTATAAAATAGAAAATTGTAAACTCAAAGAGAAATGGAAAATTATTAGTTTCTATCAATTTTATTATAAGAAGCTCGGCAAAGAAAATGTCTTAAATATAAGCTTAAATTTAATAAGAATGTGGTGTGAACCTAGAAGTTTACTCCCATCAATAATGTCATGCTACATCAAATTTTTTTACAAAAAAAAAAAATATAGAAAATAACAAATATTATCACATTCCTTTTTAATAAATATATTCAAATATTAAAAAAAAAACAAAAACAAAAACAAAAACAAAAAGGCCAAAACAAAGTGCCAGAAGGAGAACCACCATAACTACCCGAGACTATGCTAGAGTTAAGAGCCGCCACCTTCGATGAAGTCATTTCATCATCATTAAGCCTTGGGATTAGGAGTTTTTCATCTCTGGCTTCCTCTTCGATGACAACATGTACATGACAACAACTGGTCTTGCTAATTTGTCTCTGACAACATATATATTAACATTGGTTGTTAATGATGACCCCCACTAATTCCTAACGATTCTTTGCTCTGATTTTTTTTTGGTTTTTACTTTGATATATTTAAGGAAATTATGATAATGTTTAATACTATCTATTCATTTCTGTGAAATAATTTAATTTGGCAATACATTATTTGAGGGTGTAAATGTATGTGACTGCACCAAATCTTTATTGAATTTAAATTTTAAACTCTACTGTTGGTTATTACTGTATGTTTCAATAGAAAATATATGTATTAAAAAAACCTATCTCAAAAACCAAAAAAAAAAAATCCCCTGTTTTCTTGTGTTTGGTTGGCAAATCTTAAAATAAGCTTGAAATTTTTTTTTTTTGTTATTTAGTTTGCACAGAATTTTTTTTTTTTTTTCTGATTATATGTTTTACAGAATCTTGTACGAGAGTTTTTTTTTATACTTATCCCAAAAACCAAAACAATAAATAAATAAAATCCCTTGTTTTCTTGTGTTTGGTTGCCAGATCTTAAAATAAGCTGAAAATATTTTTTTTGTTATTTGGTTTGCACAGAAATTTTTTTCTTTCTGATCATATGTTTTACAGAATCTTGTACGAGAGTTTATTTTTATTTTATTTTTTTTCTAAGTAATGGAAAAGTTTTTTTTTTTTTTTTTTTTCCCTCACATATTGTTTTCGCTAATTGCCTGATTGGTGAGACCAAGGACTAATGGGTTAGTTTTTTTCTTTTTTTCTTTTTTAAAAAGTTTCAACCTATGGCGTCTGTTTCTAATAATAGTTATTTATCATCAGACCAAGACACCAAACAATTTTTAATATAGACAAGGATTGAACCCCAGATCTCCTATTTAACCATCAAATAAAATATCAACATTTTAAAACAATAATGCTAGTTTTCTTAAAATAATGATAATAATAATTAGGAACACCTTATTATATATTTAAATTCACAACATACTTAAGTGTTATTTTGTAATTGGTGTACTTTTTTTGTCAGCAGACTGAAATCAAAAAATTCTCATGAACGACTTTTATTAATTTTTTTTTTTTATTTTTAATATCAGTTTTTGCTAATGGACCACTTTGAAAATTAGTTTCACTGCCAATTCACTAGAAAATAAACCATCTCTCTCTAAAAATGGCTGCCAACTGCCAACATATTGGAAAAGAAATTCCAATGAAAGGGATGGTGTTTTGCTATTTGTTGCCTGTCCATTTCCGTAACTGTTAGTGCCATTAAAATGGTCTGTTTTTATTAATGAAATGCTGCTATCTAGCCCTCTCTCTCACCCTCCCACCGTTTGTAGTATGATGGGGCCAACTGGTTGGAAAAAAAGCATGGGAAAATGATGCTGCTTTGACATTTGTTTCCTATCAATTTTTTCTTGAAACTATTTGTTGCATCTAATTCACAATTAATATGTTTGGATTAGGAAGTGGTGGAGCCAGAATTTTTATTTAGAGGATTAAAATATTAAGATTATAAGACAAAGTATAAAAGAAAAAATAATTTAAAAATAAGAGTTTAATTTAAATGTGCAAAGTTTAAACATCTAATATGATTCTTTAAAATAAATTAAGAAAATTAAACAATGTTAAAAGTATAGTAATATACCTAATAAGTTGTATACACATAATATCACTACTTTCATTTCTTAAAAAAAAAAAAAAAATTAAATGCAACATTCTTTCTTTATTCTTCTAAGTACTTAAATTTTGGATTTATGGTAAAAATCAAGAATTTAAAGCTATAAAATATTCAAAGAATGGAAAACAATAGAGAAAACTTAAAGGTTTTCTATGAATATATACATAAAATTTATATATTCAAAACAATAGTGAGAAACCTATCAAAGTTTGATAGAATTATTTTAATTAAATAAATAACATATTTCTATCATTCTTATCTCTTCTTCTATATTGGAAAGTTGCATAGCAAGTACTTTTCTCTCTCAATGTCTCCCTCTGTTTTTATGCCTTGCATTTGATTCTTTGCCATATTTGTATGCTTATTTAGACTTGCATATTTGCAAGTTCTGGTGTGTCTCCAACTTGCATTTCCAGCATGTATCTAAAATATTAATTTTTCCATTTATATCAATTAGTATTTATATACATTCAAAGTTAACCAATAGTAAATATATATTCAAAGTTAACCGATGGTAAATGTCATCATTCTAACATAAATCTTAATATTAACAAAAAATAAAAATAAAAATTTCTAAACTGTTCTTTTTCAATCTATATAAATGTCAAAATTAACAAAATGCAATGACTCAATCTTTTTCTCTTTCTCATCAAGGTTGACTTCAGATTCTTCAAAACTATATTGAAATACAATAGATTAAAATAGTACAAAAAGAGAACTTGTAGCATTCATTGCAGGCATCCTTAAAGTATTGTTTAGCTACAAAAAGTACAGTCTCCTTATCATATTTGGGAATTAATAATAATAGGGAAAAATAAAAACAAAGCTGCAAACAATGTATGTTTTTTAGTAAGAAATTTATTCTAGGAAAAAAAACACACAAAATATATATATATATATATATATAAGCTAAGAGAAAGGGTATTACTGGAAGGATATTTTAGTTGAGAGCCTAAGACTGAAATTGATAAAGACTGCACAAACAATAGAGAAAAACGTACCACATCCATAACCCATTAGCACAAAAAATGTAACATAACAATAAAAATGTACCACATCTAGAATTCAATCTCTGCCTACACCAAAAACCCATCGGTGTCTTGATCCAATAATAAAGAACACAATCCGTAGAAACGGTCTCTATAGGTTAAAACTCTATCAAAAAACCTAAAAATTAAAAAAAAAAAAAAATTTTCTAGAAAATTATAAGGCGGGATCACATATTGATGTGGGAGTCGGGGTTGTGAAACCTTGAATAAAAATTTCCCAAGGATAAACAATGCTATCTTGATTACATGACTTTTTGATTAGTTGGTATGATATCATTGATATGTCCACCTGCTACTGCAAGCATAAACTTAATACAAACATCCTCTTCATTATAGTTTTATTCTAAGGAAAACAAATGTAACAAAAATATAAATAGATAATTGAAGTTATGCAAGTTCATGTGCTACTTGATTGTTTTCTCTTATCGTACTCTACTACTCCTCGCTCTTGGGCGAATAGAAATATATAATTTTTTTTTTCTCGATTGGTTTTACCATTAAGAGATAGTAGAGTTTTAAGTTAAACTCTGATGTAAAATCTCATAAAGTTATTAGATATACTTGAAGATAAATATGAAAATAAAAATTTGATGATAATTTATACACGAAAAAGCAAAAGGCCAAATTGATTGCTGAATATAAAAATTGATAAGAACCTTAAATTGTTTAGTTGGTTTCTAACATATACATTAAAGCAATAACTGAGCACCCTTTATGAATTTATTTGTTGGTAAAGAAACCAATAAGGACTTATTCATATAATTAACTTCACTTCAATTGCAATTTTTTATTAAATTAATTGTAGTAAGAACAAATAAATATTTGTTTTTATCTAAAAAATTATTGCAAAATTTGGTTTATAATCAAGATAGGATTCTTGATTGTAGTTTAGTTTTTGCTATTCAAAATGATTAGGTCTCTTACGTACAATAGTTATATGCCGGCCACCAAATAACTAAACTTAATTTTTTTTTAAACAGAAATTTAATAAATTTCTGCAATTTGGTTTATAATCAAGTTAGGATTCTTGATTGTAATTTAGTTTTTGCTATTCAAACTGATTAGGTCTCTAAGGTACAATAATTCTAAGCCCAACTTTTATTATATAGTATATGTTATTGAACGTAAAATTGAGATCATAAACCCTCCCATTGATATATTTTACATAAGATTAAGATAAAAAATGAAGAAATAAGAAGATAAAACTAACCCTCTCTTGGAAGATGGTACAAAATAAATTCCACTCAAATTAATTTACAAAATCAAAACCCATCTCACATTTCACCAGAAATAAAAATCAAAATCAAAATCAAAATCAAAGTGGGCAAGGCCAAAATAACCCACAATTAAAGTAAATAAGAAAATGCATAAAAAGAGTAATTCCTTCAAATCCAATGACCAAAACCTCCCAATGCAGTGACGGGAAGCATCAATTGGATTTAAGAAATCAAAAGCAGTGGAAGGAAATAATAATAATAGTAATAATACCTACAGATATGTTGTTCAAATGATTTGTAAATAAAATCTCACCGCAAAAGAATGAGTTGTGAAAGAAACTACTCTACACCTTAAACCGAGAATGTATATTTTTAAAGGTTAGAATACTCCTGCCATCAAAAAGTTTAATTAAGAGTTACTTTATAGTGTTTATTCACTAAATGACATTTCAAGTGATGTTAACATACTCCTAGAAAGTGTTCTTTATCTATCACTCTAAAATAAATCTGAGTATATTGTAATTAATCAATTAGAAATTGTGTGCGGGCAACAATAAGCCTCCTTACATTCTCTCTCTAAGCCTACATGGCATTTAAATAACTTAACGAGTGATGGTCATTGTAATATACTTAGGATATTACTTTTATCATATAGTTGTGAAATTCTCCTACTCTAATAAACTATCCAATACATAAAACATAGCGGTAAAACTCGGACAAAATTGGGAAATGTCCCGTTTGGGTAAAAATAGCAGCATAATGCCCTTTTCTCCAAACTATATAGGGAAATGTCCCTCTTTTGTAACTCGATTTTCTCAAAATCGAGTTATTAAAAAAAAAAAAAAAATTCTGGAGACCTATAGTGACATTTTCAGGATCTATAGTGACGTTTTGTAACTCGATTTCCATAAAATCGAGTTATAGGCAATTTTTTTAATTTTTTTTACCTATAACTCGATTTCTTATAAATCGAGTTAAAAAACGCCACTATAGGTCTTAAAAAGGTCACTATAGGCTCCTAAAAGACGCCGTTATAGGGCCTAACTCGATTTTGAGAAAATCGAGTTACAAAAGAATGGCATTTCCCTATATAGTTTGGAGAAAAGGGCATTATGCTGCTATTTTTACCCAAACGGGGCATTTCCCAATTTTGTCCGGTAAAACTCTTAATTAAAATTACTATTCCATGTATTACAATGTGTGGTACCATGTGAGTACTTTATAAGCTATTAATTCTTAATAAATGGACTACCTATTAACCATTCGAGTCCCGTTTCATATATTCACCACGAATAAAACTCTCGTTATATTTATACTTTATGTGAACAAAATAAATATTCTACCTTATTCTCTACGAATAACCAAATAAGTGTCTAAATATAAAATGAGACGTTAAGTCCACAACATTTTCATAATAAATCTTAAGTAATAAATTGTTACTGATTATTATTGACATATTACAAAGAAATTTTAGTGATATGTTTAACTAAAAACCAATAACAACTTATCACCTATGAGTTGTTGTGAAAGTATTGTGAAGCACTAACACTTTTCAAATACAAAACAAATAAAGAGAAATTAAACATCAAATAAGCTAACAAGCCCCACGTGTTCAACGTGATTTATATTGTTTGCCAACAAACCTTTAGTTATGGATCAATAATCAATAGCTCAATGGTAATATGCTTTTTGGACACCTTTTGTTTCTTTAACATTCTCTCTAACACTAGTGCAGTTTTTGTGAATATGCTTACTTTTGGCTTCCACTTTTATTATTCTTAGATAAGAAAAATGCAATCAAATTGTCACAGAAAAACTTGAAAGGTCTTGATAGAGAATTGAAAATCTTGAGATTTGTGATTAAAAAAAAAAAATTTAACATAAATAATGTATGTGTTGTAGCTTCATAGTATTCAATATCTAAATTTTTGAGACTTGTGATAAAATTGCTTAACTATAATGCGTGTAGTAGCTCCATAGTATTCAACAGCCTCCATGGTAGATTAAGCAACAATTGTGTTTAGTAATTCTCTAAGATATATCAACTCCAAAAAATAAAAAATAAATTATATGTTGTAGTAAGACTTTCTTGTGTCTACACATCCCGTAAAATCGGAATTTGGGTAACCAATCACCTCCAACTGATTAATATGCATGTAACTCAACCTGTAATCATTGGTTCCTTGTAAGTATTTCAACCTTTTTCACAACTTTCCAACAATCCAAACCAGGGTTGCTTTGATACCAACCTAATGAGATGCTTAGTGTTGAAGTAGACTTTCTTTTGTGCATACTTCCACTACTTTAGGGCAAACCAAAATGAAAATAAAATTGTTTATCTTCTTCCTCAAAACCTTTAATGATATAAACAAATATTTTATCTTACATAGTCCAACACTAACTACAGTTAGTCCTCTACGTAATTGAACAAAAATTCAACATAAATGAAAAAAGACATTTAAACTCCTATCGTCTAATCATACATGTTAAATGTTTCCCTCCAAAATACAACGTGAGAACTGGTTTACCTTCAATAGTTAGTTCCATGAGCGACCACTACCATGACCCCTCCCACGATCTCGAAAACCCCCATGACCTGGTTGGTTGATATTCATTGAAACAGTCAGTTTTAGTAATCAAATTCACGCACTCATACATGTAAACACCACGACAAGCGTGCACGTGTGTATGTGTGCACATCTAAGAATATTCAAGCTAGCCAACTAACCTGATGGGGGAGGAGGCGCACCACGCCCCATTGCAGCCAAATCAGGACTGACCTTCTGTCCAGCTTCCTCAAGTATGCTGATGAGTTCCTTTGCAAATCTAGCATTTGCATCAGTGAAGAAAGTGTATGCAGTTCCTTTTGCCCTGACCCTTCCTGTTTGACCAATACGGTGAACATAGTCCTCAAAGGATCCAGGGAAGTCATAATTTATCACATATTTCACATCCTTCACATCTGCCACGAAACAAAAGAGCATTATAAGCTATAAGAAATGCATTAGGCCAACGATCTCTCACATCAGAAGCTTATTTAGATCAGAGAATCTATGGTCTCAACACATTTCTACATGTATGCTAGTGTGTTGTTGTGGCAAATAAACACAAAATGTCAGATGAATACCCCAGAAACCTGGCAACAATTATGCACAGAGGGAAGTGTTCAAGGGCAATATCCAATATCCATAGACATTAAAACAAGTGGCTCAAACAAACATACAAGTAGGATCCACGTGACAAATAACACCAACTTAAGTAAAAAATGGTGTTCTTGAGACAATTTAGAGACTACTAAATATAGCAAAGCAATAAGTAAAAAAATGAATCTTTCAAAATAACAGAGTACGAGCATCAGGATAGAAAACATAACAAATGAGTGCAAATAAAAATAAAGGTAAATATCCAACATACGCAGCAAAGACCAAAGAGCTGAGTGAAATGGTTCGCATCTGTTTAATCAATGAAAACAAGATTAATACTAAAAATGTTCCTTAAAAAAAACAGCTTGAAAGATAATAACGTAAGATACAGCTCAAAAGGAAGAAATCCAATGGTGGATTATACCATAAAGCCCATCCAATAAAATTAAAAGAAGACTTAAATTAGAGACAACAAGAAGATCAGATAATAATTTCCTTCCAAAATGAGATGCTGATGATGAGTGCTATTAGTAAATCATTTACTAACAAAATTTCCTGTACTAAAATAGAATTTCTATCAAGTCTTTGAACAAGCTTTAAGAGTTTTATCTCCATACCTAAACCACAAGCTGCAACATCCGTAGCAGTCATTACAGGACTCTTGCCAGCTTTAAACTCTGAGAGGACTGAGGACCCAGTCCCTCTCTGCTTGACTTTTATATCCATGAATTGAAAGAGCTGGCCAGCCATCCATGCGAAGCTGCCGGGTAATCTGATCACATCCTTTCTTGGTATCCATGAAGATCAATATTCGGCTGCCATCCATGATATCCTCCAGCAAATTAACCAATCTGGAAAATCAAACCTATCAGTAAAATGACCACATCAAATCTCATATGATGAGATCTTGAAGAAATTAGAAGATACAAGAACAAAATAGAAATGAGGCCTTGTTATATTTCTGGTTTTCAGAAACAATGTCAACGTGCTGGCGTATAGCATGGTTAGCTTTCAAATCTTGAGATCCTATTATCACCTATGCAAAGTCCAAGATAAAAGCCAATCACATAACATAATCGCACATTACAAACAGATACACATACCACAAAAGCAGGAACTTTCAAAAAAGGCATATGCCCTTTTTGGAAAAAAATAAAGGGTGGCATATGCCCTTTTTGAAAAAAAAGGTCATATGCCCTCCAGAACTCTGGCAATTACAAACCAAGCCATTAAACCTGGGAAATTAGCCCCAGTTTCAAGAAAAAGGAAAGTGGGGGGAGGAGTAGGGGAAAATTCCCAAAAAAACAAGCTGCCTCAAAACGAGTAAAATGACATATGAGTTATGACTGGCAACTACACACATCAAAAGTATAAAACTAAAACGAAACACATAAAAGAATATATCCTAAAAGAAGAAATCCTGCAACTACAGTAGGCAGTAGCAAAATTAAGTTACAGCACTTACTTTGTACGGGTTGTAAAGAAACTGTCTAGCAAGTTGTTCAACCTCTTTAGGCCAGGTAGCACTCCAGTACAAAGTTTGACGACCTGGGCGAATCTGCATTGAACAAAACATTAGGAGGGAAGTAAAGGGCCCATCGCATTGCCATCAGTGATACTTAACAGTGGATTAGCTGGCATCTTCAAAATACCACATTTGTACTACTTGCAACTGGGCATAAACATTACAAAGTGATCATTAAAGCAATCAGTATCCCAGGACCAGGGTCAATCCTAGAATGAAGCATTTATTAAATCTAAACAATTATAAAATTCAAAACAACCAAGTGTCCCATAGTTGTTTGGTAAAAACAAGTCCAATCACTAGTTGGACTCAAGTCAAAGCACAAATTTTAACAAAAAACCCAATTTAAACTCACATGTCTATAAATCGTACACAATGTATCATCAGATTCATAAGCATGGTCGATACACACCTAACAAGTATGTGCATTTATATAATTAAATGTTGGTAACTTTAGTCTTTAAAGCCAATAGCTTTTCAAGTAAACAAGAGTATATGGCTAATATTATGAATAGGCAACAAAATTAAGCAAAATACAGGAGGGTAAGCAATGTTTAGAGATTTCCCCTTATTAGTGAAAATTTGAAAATTCAACCAATGATTTACACTCTCTTAGGTAGGTTTCAGTATTAAAAATATTGGATTTTGAATATGTTTGATGGCTGTTAGGTGTTAAAATAGTGGGTTGAACAAGAAATAAGATAAACACTACACAACCACATAGTAGGCAACCATACCTACGCTGTCCGAAACAATCACAAGGCAATCACACCCTCAACACTCCTTAAACCTTAAATTAGGCTTATGGAATTTTATTAAAATCAATCTCACTACGAATGTTATTGACTAAAATAAGGGAAATTGGTAAGTCCAAAATTTTTTCCTAAAACACTAGGACTCCTAAAAAAACACTTGACCACTAATAACTAGAAAAGGTACTTTGGAACTTCTAAACCAAATACAAAAATGACTCAAAACACAAAATAAGACTCACGGGCCTTTAGTAGAGACAAGAACAGCCATTCTTGGAAAAATGGAATTTAACAGATTGCCCTTATTCTACACCAACAAGCAAGCCTTAGTTCCAATTTTTTTGGGATTGGCTATGAATTCTCAACAAATTAGACAAAGTAGGCCACATGTATTCTTTTATGAGATTTATTCCAGTAAAAATAAATTAAAACTAGACCAGTAGCTTTCTATCCTAAAGAAACTTAATACTAAAACTCAATAATAATTAAAGTAGCCTATGAAATGTTCCAAGAAGGCCCCCACATCAAAACAAGATCACAAATCTATCTTTTTTTGGTTTAATCTTGTTTTTCCTCAATCTCTTTATTGTCTACATCATATCTTCTCTTTGGTAGGGAAGTAAGAGGCTTCACTAATGATATGACCTTAAAAAACTCCAGAAGAAAATACAAAAAATAATCTAATTATAAGTTCTTGTTACAAGCTTAAGTTCTATTGGACAAGACCTGCAATTAAGTACTAGAAGTCAAATTGGGATTCTAAACCAACAATTAGAACTTCCACACTGTTCAAGAACTCAGTTCAGCCAGGCTATTTCAGATCAGACATCTGCTAATCTGCCCTATTTCAGATCAGACATCTGCTAATCAACCAGAATTGGCTGGGCATTAACATGGACAATGGCAGGCAACAGGTAGGCAAGTGTCTTCCCTCACCCTGTTTCAGCGATACTAATTAGATCACGGCCCCTTAGAGCCATTGGCCATCCTTGAGCTTGAATAGGGGTAGGTTCGACAAAGCCAGCTTTTGTAATCTCTTCAATAACATAATCTGTTGTCAAGTAGGCATAAACATTATCTCACCAATATCAAAAAAAGAAAAAATAAGTTGCAAGTTGAGGATAAGTCAATGACCCACTACTAGATATGCAGGATTTGCAATACAGTTTAGATATTACATTGTCAGTTAAAATCATTAGAATTCCAGGCCCCCAGTGGTAAAAATCTCTAAGACTATGAAAGAAGATTTCTAAAATTTATAAACCTTGAGAACTGTTGCAAATTCATTTTAAAGAAATGAATTTACATATATATTCTTTACATAAACCATACAAAGCAAAAATTTTCAACATCAGATAAAGAAATAAGGCAGTGGATAGGTGTGAATCATAATTTATAACAAGAATTAACATATTACTCAGGCACAGTATGGTCCCAACACTGCTCCTTCCAGGTTGTAATGAATGTCTTTATAGAGTAATTACTACTTAGCAATTGCAAGATCAGCTTCATTAAAATTGTTAGCCTCCTCAATCTCCTTGGCATTATCTACTGTATCAACATCTAGTTCTACCTCTTTAGACACAGTGCAGAGTAGATCTTCAGGTTTTCTTTTCTTTTTTGATGATCCACTATAACTCTCATTCTGCCTTTGGGCAGCCACTAGCAGTAGCAGAGTGCCTTTGGACAGAACTTGCAACATTTAGTGATGGCAAGTTGGCATCGTCAGTCCTTTCATCTTCAGAACTAGAATCATCAACGAACTGCTTTTTCATCGATGAATAAAGAGGACGCCTCTTGAATTTCTTCTTAGCATCATCTAGAGGTTTCTTCTTTAAAATGGCAGTCTCAGAGTTCATGGCTGCTGCTGTTGTGAAACCCAGCTGCCGCCGCCGCCGCTGCCGGGACCGGAGGGGCGGAAGCCAGAAAGGAGCCTATACGCCCAGCTCATACAGTGGAAGAAAGAGAGTGAATTTTGTGACTGTGTTTGTAAGGCGGCAAGTCACTAGTGAAGTGACAAACAATTTATACGCCCAGCTCATACAAAAATTTCTCGTCATCATAAGAGCACAAGTCTTATTTTTTTTTTATTTTTTATTTTTTTTGAAGAGATAAGAGCACAAGTCTTCCCATAGCTAAAAGTTGTATGTTTTTTTTTTTTTTTCAAAAATAATTTTAAACGTTTTATTTATACAATGATTATAAAGTGGACAAAAACCAACATGGATAAATATTAAATGCAAATTCACTTTACCACTTTATGTTCTACCAATTACTATTTTTCATGTGTATGATCGCTTACCATTTTAAACTTCAGTTATTTTATAAGGAAAGTGAAATCAAAACATAGCAAATAATGATTAGTTAAACATAGAGTGGTACACAAGAAATAAATGGTGTAGAAGATTTGTATTCATAAATTTTTACTTTTCACAAAATTTCCAAAATGAAGGAATATGCATCCATTTATAAGGAGTGTGGATCTAAACCTATAGTGAACTAAAAGTTTAAGTTGAGAAATAATAGTTTTTATCAATAGAAAAATAAACAATTAAGACATGGGATTCAAACAATGATTTTGCCTCTACTTCAACTAATTGGGAAGGGGAGGGTTGGTGGGGACATTACCATTTGGTCCAAGGATATCAAAGGAGAATCATAAATCCCACATAAGACATAAAATGTTTATTTCCCCTCTAATAGGGATAGTATATTAACCCCATACTTATCACCAATCTTTACACATTTGCGTTCCTAGACTCTTTAGTGCATATTAGTAATTAGATGTCACATATGACATAACCAATTAAGATCTAAATCCACAAAGGCTAGAATCAACATCTTATCACACAATTCCTCAACTAAGGAGAATCTTAAATCCCACACAAGCCCAACCATGGAACCCCAATTCTCATTTAATCAGAATTCCTCCATTCCCATCAAAAGGATTCCTCCAAAAATGAGATATTTAAAACCATAACCCCCTATCCAAACAACAGAATACCTATCAACAATAACATCATGAAAAGCACTCGATAAGCTTAAAAAACAAATCTTTGAAGCTGAAATCTTAAAATTCATTACACCTTTTTATAAATTTAATCACTTTGCAAACGAAATAAACACCCACATAAATTACTGCAGATAGGAAATTAAGATAAACAGTGAATTACAAAGCTGAAGAATAAGAAAAAGAAAGGGACATCCAATAGCAAGATTGACAACCACGAGCATAAGCCAGAGAAATTTGTAACGCCGAGCAAATGACTCTTTTGGTGGTGGCTGAGGTGGCAGAGTTGAAGACTCATGAGTGACCATTGCCGATGGTGAAGAAACTTGTTGGGTTTTTGTTTGGTGCTCTTGAAATTGTTTCAATTGTGCTGCTTGTGATACTAAAACCAAAATACTAAAAGCAAAAACAACACAAGCACTGAAGTTGCTTTTGGAATCCCTTTATATTGTTTCTCAAAAACATAAAAAATATTGTTTTTTTTTTTTTTTTGGAAAGAACTTATTTCTTTGAAATAATCTCAACCTTTAAAATGGACACTCCATTTCATTTTCAAATGGAGAAGATCCTTGTAGCCTTGTAGTAGGTGATCAAAAAAGAGTGTTGACAGTTGACAAAGAAAGAAATTTTGAAGGAATGATGAGCGAAGGTCCAAAGCTCTACACCAACAAACCCAAAAATGTAAGCTCAAATCATTTCTACACTTTCCAAAAAAAAAAAAAAAAAAAANTAAATTATGGTAACTAATGATGGCATAGTTATGATATTTGATTATAATGATATCCCAAATCTGATGGCATAGTTATCAAATTAACTATATAAGACATTTAAGATTTTGTAAAAGGTAAATCTGATAAG
Source organism: Quercus suber (assembly GCF_002906115.3). Taxonomy (NCBI): domain Eukaryota; kingdom Viridiplantae; phylum Streptophyta; class Magnoliopsida; order Fagales; family Fagaceae; genus Quercus; species Quercus suber. The sequence continues at coordinate 14,719 of NW_027069973.1, forward strand.
ACTCTAACAGATTCAATGGAGGGAGGAATGGATTATGAATTGAAGAAAAGGAAGACAAGAAAGAGAGAAAAGAATAGAGAGGCAAAATACCAATTGATGTAGAGGTAATCTCTACTTTCAATGCACGGCTCCAAGTACGTGACTAACCAATCGATGCACGGATCCTAGTGCGTGACTAACACACCAACTTGAGAAGGATGTTGGCTACAAAGTTCTTCAATTCATCTACACGATGAAGATCAAGAAGATCTTTAGTTACAAAACCTTACGACATACAAACGAAGCAGCTTCTTCAAGAGAAAGATGAACTAGGGCAGATTGTCTTCGGTCACAATATGCATGTAACAACAAGTGCAACAACCTTACGATGACCCTTAAAATAATCCTTACGTATATCTAGGGTTATGAGACAAGAAACCCTACACAAATAGCTTGGATATGCGTGAAAAACAGATATGGAAATCTAAATTTCGTAATTCTCAATAGATACAACTGTCGAGTTTCAAATATTAAATCTCGATAGATACATCTGACGAGCTATCTGTCGAGCTTTGATGAACAACACTTCTTCACTTGATTCTTTGACAGATTTGCATGGTTTCAATACTTGGACTTAAACTCTTGTTCCTTGAAGTATTAAACACATCCTAGATCTACCCAATTACAAGTAGAGTGCGTGCGTTTTGTCAAAGGATTAGCCAATTCTAAATGACATGTGTTCATAACAAGTTTCACATATGTCCTAACAGTTGATCAATTGAACTTCGAATCAAACAGGGGTCGAACTCTTCTCTCGATTGGTTGAACTTGCAATCAAAGTTACAAAAACTCAATTTTCTTCCGCAAATAACTTTCGTCCTAGACTCATAATTTTATATTAAGAACTCAACAAAACTCAATCTTTTTCTCATTGGTTACCAACACCTAATCCGTTGGACCTAACATGTCATACTCGTATCTTAGATTTTCTTGTATAGTTTTATAAAAGATAGCACTATTTTTCACGTATTGAATAATTGAATAGCCAATGTTTTCAGTGCAACTAAACACCAAAAATTGGTGAAAATATTTTCTAAAAATATTTTTAATGGAAACAAACACAAACGTATGGTAAATGTTAGGACATATGTGAAACTTGTTATGAACACATGTCATTTAGAATTGGCTAATCCTTTGACAAAACGCACGCACTCTACTTGTAATTGGGTAGATCTAGGATGTGTTTAATACTTCAAGGAACAAGAGTTTAAGTCCAAGTATTGAAACCATGCAAATCTGTCAAAGAATCAAGTGAAGAAGTGTTGTTCATCAAAGCTCGACAGATAGCTCGTCAGATGTATCTATCGAGATTTAATATTTGAAACTCGACAGTTGTATCTATTGAGAATTACGAAATTTAGATTTCCATATCTGTTTTTCACGCATATCCAAGCTATTTGTGTAGGGTTTCTTGTCTCATAACCCTAGATATACGTAAGGATTATTTTAAGGGTCATCGTAAGGTTGTTGCACTTGTTGTTACATGCATATTGTGACCGAAGACAATCTGCCCTAGTTCATCTTTCTCTTGAAGAAGCTGCTTCGTTTGTATGTCGTAAGGTTTTGTAACTAAAGATCTTCTTGATCTTCATCGTGTAGATGAATTGAAGAACTTTGTAGCCAACATCCTTCTCAAGTTGGTGTGTTAGTCACGCACTAGGATCCGTGCATCGATTGGTTAGTCACGTACTTGGAGCCGTGCATTGAAAGTAGAGATTACCTCTACATCAATTGGTATTTTGCCTCTCTATTCTTTTCTCTCTTTCTTGTCTTCCTTTTCTTCAATTCATAATCCATTCCTCCCTCCATTGAATCTGTTAGAGTCTTATCAGATTTACCTTTTACAAAATCTTAAATGTCTTATATAGTTAATTTGATAACTATGCCATCAGATTTGGGATATCATTATAATCAAATATCATAACTATGCCATCATTAGTTACCATAATTTACTACTCTAGCCTTTGGAATATCATTATTATCAAATATCATAACTATGCCATCAGTTCATTGAAATCGTTGACTTCATGGTAAACTTCTCGTATTTCTACTGTATATTATCCATAGTCTAGGAAGATTTATCCTTGGAAAGAAAAAACCAAACATAAGAGATTTGAAGACTACATCTTCTACTCACTTGGACATAGCGTCTACCCAATTCATCCGATCCATCATCAGTAAAATCTTCTTCTGTAGCTTTCCTGGCTTCCTTCATTTTCACTACTGTAAAGTCCAACCCAAGCCGAACTCGACAATGAATGTGAAGTGTCTATATTATTGAAGAACCTACTGTTATTTGCTGTGACAATATGTCAGCCATTAAAATGACTAAGACTCCTATTTTCCATGCAAGGACAAAGCACATTGAGCTTAGGCACCATTTTATTCGAAACTTGGTGAGTGAAGGAGAAATCCATCTGGAATTCATCAGTACCAATGATCAGCCAGCAGATGTTCTCACCAAATCAGTTACATTTGACAAAATTGAGTGGTTCAAGAAGCACTAAAAGATTACAAATTAAGAGGGGTATTAGAAATTAATTTGTAATTTTAATAAAGAAATTTCTAGATGATGGCTATTAGTATTCCAGGGTGATAAACTGTTGGTGTTACTAAGGGTCAATTATTTGTTTCTAGAAGTCTAGAAGACTCTTAAGTATAAATTAGTGCTATTGTACTGTTTTATGCAAATTAGAAAAAATCTGTCTAGCATTGTGCAGAAGCAACAGCTCTGCATCACAAAATAACTTTGTAATCCATTGCACTTTATCAATAAAACTTCCGCATATGCCAACAGAAACAATCAGAAAGGGAGGAGTTTAAAGGTTACAACTTGTAAGCTTAGATGGTGCTACGGCGTACCACATCTGGAAGCTGAGAAATGCATAGGCTATTCAACATATTGTTGTAAATGGGATTACAATGTTGTTTAGCGATTACAATGAGATTACAATGTGTTTAGGCTATTCAACATATTGCTAATCATAGACGTGGACAAAGCCAAAGATTACTAGTATATGATTTTACATATCAAGTAGTAGAGCATTAGCTGGTCAGTAAAAAAATTTCGCAAGAATTACATTGTGTGTGTGACTTTTTCTCCCACATTTTGTAATGCTTATGTTTATGTTTTTTTTCCCACATCACAAAAATGCATATTGATTGTGGTGTGTCATTTAGAATGATAAACAAACGAGTCTTTTATTTGATCATTTGGTCTAGGTATATCTATGGGACCAGAAATAAGCTTTTTGTAAACCCTTGCAAGTAGCCTTTGTTTCTGGTAGATGTATTACAGAGAATTCGATAATAGTTCACAGCTTTGGCACAAAGAAGAAGAAAAAAAAAAATGCGTGGGGTTGAAACTAGATTTCCAAAAGGCATATGATAAAATGGAATGGAACTACCTTCTAGCTATTTTGAGTGCCTTTGGGTTTAGCCAGCATTTCCAGCAGCTAGTGTTTCAATGTATATCTGTACAGTAAGTTATACTCTATTGTTGAATGGAAGCCAGGATGTTAGCTTCAATCCATCTAAAAGTTCAAGTCAGGGAGATCCATTGTCACCATATCTATTCATTGTTGGGAGTGAGGAGCTAGCAAGGCTCATAAACAGAGAAGAATATTCAAATGCGATAAAAGGTGTGAAGGTTGCTGCCAATGCACCAGCTGTAACGAAATTATTTTTTGTTGAAGATGTAAATGCTTTTTTGTAGTGCCAAAATGAATGAAATTCAGAATTTGGTGAAATGCTTAGATGAGTAATGCAAGTGGTCTGGGCAAAGCATAAATTTGGAAAAGTCAGGGGTGTTTGCTTCCAGGGGTGTGCATTCTCATTTCCTTAGACAGATCAAAAACCACTGGGGTCTCAAACAGCTTCAGCAAGGAACAAAATACTTGGGAATACCTTTATTCTTATCGGAAAAAAATGGTTATTCAATGCACGAAAAATAGTGTTATCTACTTATCTTTTCCAAAACTATACCCGAAAATCTAAGATAGAGTATGACCACTAAAGAATTTGTATGGAAAATTTACCCTTTTTTTAATTACATTTTTGAGAGAGTTTCAACCTAGTATCTGGTTTCCTCCTATTCAATTGTGATATATTTTGTGCTTAAGTTAACTGATAATTAAATAACAATTATTTTTTGCTAAGCTTAAGGTGGACAGATTCAAACCCCCGGAATTTAACACACACTGGAGGAGGCAATCCTTAGGCCACAAGGCTATTGGTAATTAGATAATTATTAATTTATTGAAGTCATATTTCACATTCTTCATATATCAATGAAATAATCATATAATTCTCATCAATTGACAGTGTCCGCCCCCCTCATGAAATATAACGTAATTGTAACTAATTTTTCTAATTGTTAATGATACTATATATAATAAAATAAATTTTACACATGGCCCATATAAAAAGTAAAAACTTTTCCATGAATTATTTTCAAATGAAATTATAACAGATCCCCAAATGACATTGGCTAGTCACAAGAATTACAATACAAATGAGAAAGTACTGCAAGTGAGCACCTTGTTTCATTATAGAGCATGATAATAATTATTCATAACCAAACATACCCATACATAGGTATTAAATACTACCACAAAAGGTTTCTATAGAAATTGAGTACATCTAATAATCTAAGAGATTAAATTCTATAAGGATGGGATGTAAAACCTATGTTTTACACCATCCAATAAATGATTGCCACATTAGCATTTTACTTAAAATTTATTAAAATTCAATACATCCTACCACACCTAATAACATCTCAATAGATTCCCAATTTGGTTGGATTTATATATGAGTATTAGAATTGATTGAGTGTGATTGTGTTTATTCTTAAATATGTCATAAGATGATGTGTCATGTTGAGATTAGAGGGGTAAAACATGGGTTTTACACCACGTCCTTATAGAATTTAATCTCATAATCTAAATATCTAATGACACATACGGCCTGGCAGCCCTTTTAGGGTATTTAAAGCAAAAAAATAACACCAGTACATACGATCCTCGACCAAGTTGAAGCATCGTTGCCGCCAATGAGGATTAATATAAAGAATACTAGCCACACCCAAAAAGAAAATAACGTATGATACCGAGAAGACTGGAAGATTAACTTCATACCATTTTCCATCATTTGCCTTTGAAGGTATTTGTGGTGATGGAGGTGATTCATCCATGTTGGTGCAACTTTTCTCTACTGGTGGACCACAAAGAAATGGATTTCCTTCATAGCTGCTCTTTCCAAATGTTGAAAATTGTTTTATGTCTGGAACTTTACCGGATAAGTTGTTATGATTCACATTGAAAACTGCTAGAAATGTCAGATCGGTCAATACCGAAGGAATTTCTCCACTCAAATTGTTATGAGAAAGATCTAGACTCTCCAATTGAGTCAAATTTGAGAATGATTTTGGAATAGGACCTGTCAACTGGTTGTAAGACAAGTTCATTGCATAAATTGAAGATAGTTGTCCTAGCGTTGGAGGGATTTCACCTGTTAGTTTGTTGAATGACAAATCCAATACAGACACCATATCAAGGATGAGACCCTTGTACAAGTCAGACCTATATTTCATCACAATCTCAATCTCAACTTGTTCCGGCAAGAGAAAGCCTGACCCTTGAATTACCAAAGTTGTAGATTTGTATGGGAGGAGAAAAGTACTCGTCCTAAAAGCATTAGCACCTGTATAGACAAAATCACTTCTAGCTAGCTTCCCAAAAGTTATGTTGTGAAAGCAGTACGGTATTGTCCCAGAAAAAGAGTTATTGGAAAGATCCATTATGCCTATCCTCTTTAACCGACACAACTGCTTTGAAATCACACCACTAAAATGATTGCCACTTAACGAAAGCACTTTTAAGTTGGAGAGTCCATCAATTTCATCAGGGATGCTGCCGATAAAGCGATTATCTCTAATGTCCAATGTCACAAGAGATGATGAATTGAAAATAGCTTTTGGTAATGACCCTGTGAGTTTGTTCCCTTCCAAAAGTAGGTGCTCAACATTCTGTAGATTCAAGCAAGAAGGTAACAATCCTGAAAGCAAGTTATGAGAAAGGTTTATTATCCTAAATGAAGCTAGTCCACATGGAATCTGGCCTTCAAAAGAGTTGCTACTCAAGTCAACAACTTTCTTTGGAAACGTACTAAAATTTACTATCCATAGAGGAATTGTACCTGTCATGTGGTTGTTGCTAATATTCAGGACCACCTGGATCTTTAGCGGTACAACCGGAAGAGTGCCTGTGAAATTATTATTTTGCAATTCTAAAGAAGCCAAGGGTAGGTTGAAGTGCTTTGAGAAAATTTCACCGTGAAATTTATTATTAGATAACCTCAAAATATCCAAGGAGGTGCAATTAGCAACCAATTCCAATGGTGCCTCTCCATAAAAACTATTGAAGGACAAATCCAAAATCACCAAATTACTCATGTCACATATTGAGGATGGGAGATTACCTTCAAAATAATTTCGGGATAAATTTAGAGTTTCTAATTTTGGAATTCTCTTTCCGATATTTTCTTGAAGTTTCCCAGCAAAGTGATTGTCTGAGACATCCAACCTACGAAGATTCATGCTGTGATTTGATGGCAAATGAAAGTGACCTGTTAAAAAGTTACTGCAAAGATTTAACAGTTGTAGTCCAGTATTGTTTTCAAGCAACCATATGGGGAAGCTTCCATTCAATTTACTGTGAGAGATATCAACGGCTTCCAATTCATGTTGGTCCAAGAGAAACTTGGGAAAGTTGTTGAGATTACAGTTAGACAGTACCAGCACCTTTAATTGAAACAGAGGGTCCCAACTGTGATTCTCAGTTTCTATATCAAGTTTGCTGTTACCGCTCAAAAATTGAATCACCTTAAGCTTGGAGTGATTAGCAAATAAGCTGAATGAGAAACCTTCAAAAAGATTATAACTCAGATCAATGTACTCAAGGGATGTTAGGCTGGCTATTGGAGATGAAGACAAGTTTCCATTGAACCGGTTTTCAGATATATCTAAGTACGAAAGAGATGTCAAATTGTTTAGGCATGGAGGAAGCATCCCTTCAAAGTCATTACCAACAAGATATATCTCTTCAAGTTTATTCAGCGCACAAAACTCTGCCAAAAGCAATAAAAGATTAGTGGTGTCTATCCTAAACTTGTGCCACTGAAAGAATCAACAACACAACCTAATTAATATATGAAATCACGCTCAATAAGATTTGACGCTTTTTTTTTTTTTTGGGAAAAAAGATTTGTGTGTGAGAAGATGTGAAGGAAAAGCTCAAGAATGTGCAAGAAAAATAGAGTCTCGCGACTAGACTCGCGGGTGGTTCGCGACTGCAAGCGCGAAAGGCAGTCACGTGAGAGGCACACTGGGAAGCTGAAGGGTCGCGCCAGCTGTCACGCTACAGAACAAAAATTCCAGTCTGGCCAGGCCGTTACGTCGCGACTTGATTTCGCGACTTGGCCAAGCCGCGAGTTCAAGTCGCCAACTTGCCCTGTTTGGCAAAAACTGACGTTTTTGCATTCCCTTCTCACCCTACTATATATACACCCTTATACCCATCATATTGAGAGGGCTTCCAGAGAGAAATTTTGTGAGAGAAAACCCTAGAGAAATACAAGATTGATCATCCCCAATCTTCATCTAAAGAGACTCTACAAATTCCTCTACTCTCTTCCTCTCCATTGTCATACCCTTGAGAGGTTATTTACCAAACCCTTATCTCACCACACCCACGTCTGTGAGAAGGTCCTTTTGGTGCTTTGGGAAGCAGTTTGGAAAGGAACCAATATACATTGGTTGATGCTATGGTCAAGTAGCGGAATCCGGGAAGCTAGAGAGAAATAGGTTCGGCGCAACCTCGTTGGAGCAAGAAGTTTGGAGGGTCTTCTGCTGCTCATGTATCCCAACTACATTCTTTAGTGGATTATTTGACCGCTTGGAGGGCGGCGGAGAGGTTTTACGCCGAGGACTTCGGTTTCCTCTTCGATAACACATCGTGTGTGTGTCCGTGTGTTTGCATCTTCTTTCCCTTTACCTTTGCCTTATATTTACTGCTGTGAATGTGTTTATATTTGCTTAGATTGTTTATCAATTCTGTGTTTAGCTTACATTCATGTTCCGCACGTTAATCGTTTGATATTAAGCTTGAATTGGTTATTTGTAATTTGGGGTCTAAACGTTCAAGGGTGTTTCATACCCATATTGAACTTTCATAAATGACTGATTTCATTGTACATTCTCACCTGGATTTAAAGTTCCATTGAGTTCCGGTACTAGATAATGATATAATCTTGAGAGAAGATAACGCTCCGATATATGGAATAATGCTTCCAGTGAAATCATTTTCAGTCAAATCTAAAATTTCCAAACTGCTGAAATTTGCCATATCTACCAGGAAAATTGATGATAGTATGTTAGGAGAAAGTATTTAAAATGGCTTCCATTAAGGAGATTAATTGAGGGAAAATCAATAAAAATAGATGTTGGAATGTTTACCCTTGAATGGTAGGCTTCCATTAAGGCCACAATACCGCAAGATAAGGACCTCCAAGTTGCTTAGATAACCAGTTCTACATCAACGGTGAAGAGATATTCAAAATTTCATATATAAGCTTGAAACCAATAGTACAGAAGAAAGATCTAGTAGAACTAAACACTATTATATTGGAATGGACAAAAATTTCGGTTAAAATGCTCATTGAATATTGAAGGCATACTACTACTATCATTTGTATATATCAAAAGGATTAGTTATTGCACTGAAGCATTTTGTGCCTTTTAACACACAGAGTAAATTTTGATAAAGGTAAATATTGGTTATAAAATTTCAGTTTTGTGTAAACTTTTTCATGGTATTCTTGCGAAGAAAATTCAGATATACACATACCTTTGCTAGAAAGAGGCCAGATATTATTGGAACTTAGATCCAGAGATTTAAGAACCGGAAGGGCACTTAAGGATCTTAAAATTTTATTGTCAAAGTGTTCCCCGCTAAATTTAAGTGCGTTAGCTTTCTCAGTTAGACAAGCAATCAGATTCTGAAAAAAAAAAATACATTGTTAAATTTATCAACAAAATGTAGAAAGAGTGTCATATCATGTTATTCATTAGCACAGTAATTGTAATACAAGAAAAATTCATTGATTAATTGAGCTATCAAGAATCAAATATGTTTTCTGGAACCCCTCAAAAAAAAAAATATATATATATATATANGAGGCTTAAGAGACAATTTTAAGTCTAATATTCTCTTATATTTCGATATCAATTTAATATTATTTATATAAATTTCTATATTATAATTTTTACTTCAAATTCGTTACTATTGTTTTAGTTGTAAAATACTAATTAAATTTTGTATTCAAATTTTTTCTATTGAGAAGAATTGTATTTAAGTTTTGTTAAAAACTTATTTATTATTGATATTATGTCTAATGCTCCTAATTTTTTTTTTTTTTTTTGGTTATAATTGATTTTAGGTAGGAGCTAAGTTGGGATGTGAATAGAAAAAAGTAGCTAAGCTTTGTCACTTTTCAAAAAAATAAAATAAAATTTATGTGACATATTTATTTTAAATATTGTAACAAAATATAAATCCTTGTACCAATATAGGCCATAAATAAAAAAAAAAAAAAATATATATATATATATATGTTTTCTGTAACAATCATTACCACACTCCCCTATCCATCTTTTTTTTTTTTTGGATAGGTGTGAAGTTTTATGATTGTAAGCCATAGGAATGCACACTTCTCATATAAATATGAATTGTTGGCAATTGTATTTGCCTTTCTTGTTTATGAAGCCAGAGACCAAGTCTAAGTCAAAGCCCAAATGTTATAGGTGTTGGTAGTAGCTGTTAAAAAAAAGATAAAGCACCGGTAATAGTAGCAATTAGTGATAAAGCATGAGTAAGGGACAATATTAAAACAAGTAACATTTTACAATCTAATTTTACAAACAATTATTTGTAAGAAAAAACAAGTAATGAACTATATAAAATACAATTTATTTTTTCGTGTTCTTGAGAACTGGTTTGGTGATCATAACACACAAGTAAAAAGCAATAAAATACTATGTGTAAAGAAATTATTCAATAACCAAAGGAAAACTAAAATAATTATTTGTGTTGTTACTCGTTCAAAGAGTTGGGCCCATTGACTTTAAAAAGAAAAACAAAAAAAGAGTTAGCCCTTTTTGACTTAAAAGAAGAAGAAGAAGAGTTAGGTCATTTTGTGGTGTGTACTGTAATGTAAATTTTTCAAAAATTCTTTTTGCTCTACCCTTATGTGTTTATCTATCAAAAAATATTAACTAGGTAAGTTCCCACGTTAAAAGTTTTGTGTTACATGTTTAAGAGTTGAGCCTTTTTAAGTGTGCACTGTATTATAAGTTTTTCAAAAATCTCATTCCCCTCTGCCCCTCTATAAGATTCTCAATTTCACTTTTTTTTTTTTTTTTTGGGTCTTTTCAAAAGCTACAACGTGAAATTCAAACTAGATTATCAATTTTATATTAAAAGAATATATTTTGACAATTTAATATTAAAAACTACTTTTATATATAAGCATATGAAAGATTTGAATCGAAGATTTGAATTTGAGTTTGAGTTTGAATTTGAATTTGAATTTGAATTTGAATTGAACTCTAGGCTGTTCTCTGTTATTACAACGTAGGTACTTCAAAAATATAACTAAAAGATTTGAATTTGAAAATGGACGAGTTTGGTACACCAGTAGTTTCTCCACCCTATATGCGCTAGGTCTAAAATATTGATATTCTTTTTTTAATGTGGAAAGTAGATACTAATATTCACATGTTACATATAACTAGCATTTAAGATCTATTCTATATCAACCATTCACTTTCTCTTGTTTTTACACTCTTATTCAATTTTAGAAGATTAACAAGCAAAACTAACAAATTGTCAAAGTTCAATTTCATAGTAGATTCTTACCTTGAATGGGTAAAGTTCCATTAAGTCCAACAAAATAAAATGATATAGCCTTGAGAAAAGATAATGCTCCGATATATGGAAAAATACTTTCATAGAAATAATTTAAACTCAAATCTAAAATCTCTAAACTGCTGAAGTTTGCCATATCCACAAGAAGAATTGATGATAGATAGTGTCAAGAGAAAATATTTAAAATATTGGCTTATACTAAAAGAACTTCTTGTCACAAGAAAATTATTCTTGTAGTTAAAATAGATGATAGGAATGTTTACCCTTAAATAGCAAGAGCTTCCATTAAGATGATTTTCACTCAAGTTGAGGACCTCCAAGTTGCTTAGATTAACTGGTTCTACATCACCGGTGAAGAGATATCCATTTGTCAAATTGAAACTAACAGTATGGAGGGAAGATGTAGTAGAATAACACATTTCATATTTTAATGGACAAAAAAATTGGGCTAAAATGCACAGTAAATATTGAAGGCATACTGCCGCAATCATTTGCATGTATCAAGCATTTTGTTTTGCACAGAAGCATTTTGTGCTTTAATTAATAGTTACATCTAAAATGAAATATTCTTATGAAAAAAATACCCTATTATACTACTTTGTATTATAGCATTTCATTTAAATAAATAAAAAAAAAACCATGCCAAGCACTGTTCAAAAGCTAGTTATATATTGTGTGTGTGTGTAACATGTGAATATTAGTATCTACTTTCCACATTTAAAAAAAAAAAAAAACCACATTTTAGACATGGTGTATAAGGTGGAGAAACTATTGGTGTACCAAATTCATCCCTTCTCAAACTCAAATTTTTTAGTTATATTGTTGTAATAACAGAAAACAGCTTAAAGTTTGATTCATATACTTATATATAAAAGTAATTTTGAATATTAAGTTATCAACATATATTCTTAAATTTAAGTTGGAATGAATTTGGCAAGGAAAATTTAAGATTCTTAGGTGCCCTCCCAGTTCTTAAATATTTGGACCTAAGTTTCAATATCATGGAAGGGCCTCTTTTTAGCAACGGTAAGTGCATATTTAAATTTTCTTCCTCAAGAATACCATGAAGAAGTTTAGACAAACAGAAATTTACTAACCAACTCTACCTTTATCGACATTTACTTTCTTCATTTAAAAAGCACAAAATGCTTCTGTGCAAAACAAAATGCTTGATACATGCAAATGATTGCGGCAGTATGCCTTCAATATTTACTGTGCATTTTAGCCCAATTTTTTTGTCCATTAAAATATGAAATGTGTTATTCTACTACATCTTCCCTCCATACTGTTAGTTTCAATCTGACAAATGGATATCTCTTCACCGGTGATGTAGAACCAGTTAATCTAA